>NC_133327.1:224005469-224242969 GCF_042186555.1 Aquarana catesbeiana
TTCCCATATAGAAAATTCTTGTTGCAAACCCTACAATCACCCCTGAAGAAGGAGGCATAAGTAACTCCGAAACGCGTCGGGTGCACATGTATTGGTATCAACTTCTATATTTATGGAAATGCATTCCTTGTTTTTAACTTTATAACTATGTGATTCACTTGATTATTTTTTGTAACTAATAAACTGTTATCTACTTTACATACCTTTTTTTAAAATATTTGCTTAAAAAATGTGCCTTTAAAGTCCGCTAGGGGAACTTCTTTTGCTCTGAATGTCTTAACACACCACACATTAGTGTGTGGCATGCACATGTTGTTCATGGATGTGCTAGTGCACTGCATTGTTTTTTTTTTCAGTAAACACCAATGGTGTGTGCAGCCTATTGCATTAGTGTGTGCACTCCAGAACACAAACACACATGCATGTATGTCAGCAGAGCAGTGGACGGTGTCAGTAAAGCAGAGATTGGTGTCAGTAGGGCAGTGGACGTGTCAGTAGTTTTTTATTTTTTTTTTATAATTTAGTTTTTAGAATTTTTTACAATATTTTCCTTTTAATTATTTGTTTACACTTTTTTTAGGAGCCCCGTTGGGGGGCTTTGGTGAAATATCAAGGGTCTAAACAGACCCCTGAGGTCTCAGTTTTGAGACAGACAAAGGGAGTGAGGAGCTTCCACAGTTACCTCAGCTGCACTGGACAGTGAAGGAATGGGAAGTGCTCTGTGCTGAGCAGCGTAGTTTACTATGCTTCAGTTAAGAATGAATACAGGACCGATCAGTACAGATCACTCACTATATTTGTTCAGAAAAGGAAAGGGCCAGTAAATGAAATATTTACTGGCCCTTTCCCCCTCGCTGAATCCCGAAATAAACCCCGCAGCCGCCAGAGGGAGAGGAGGGAAACTAGCAGTACTACAGAGGGGAGACAGGGGGTGCCAGTAAGCAGGGGGAACTGGTACTGCACGGGGTGATTATGGTGTGCCCAGGCACACCCGGCACAGCCTGTGCACGTGCCTATGGTAAACACATATGTTTTTATTATTATTATTGCAATGTTTACCATAACCACTTCCTGCCCAGCCTATAGCAGAATGACGGCCAGGAGGTGGTTCTGTTATCCTGACTGGACGTCATATGACGTCTTTCAGGATAACAGCCAGCACGCGCCATAGCGATCGGTGGTGCTGCGTGTCAGCCCGACACTCCACAACACCGATCTCAGTAAAGAGCCTCTGATGGAGGCTCTTTACCACCTGATCAGCTGTGTACAATCATGGCTGATCACAGTGTAAACAGGAAAGTCATTGGCTGCTCTCCTGTCAGGGGGGGTCTGTGCTGATTGATTATCAGCGCAGACCCCCAAGGGTTCCCACTTCAGACCACCAGGGATACCGCCATGACCCCCAGGGATTGCCACCACTGATGACCACCAGGTATGCCACCCATGGCAACCAAGGATGCCAATCTGTGCCAAAATTAATGCCAATCAGTGCCCACAAATGGTGCCAGTCACTAATGCCTGTCAGTGCCTCCATATCAGTGATGCCCATCAGTGCCATCTATAAGTGTCTATCAGTGCCACCCATCAGTGTCCATCAGTGCCCATCCATGCCCACCAATCAGTGCCCATCAGTGCCATCTATCAGTGCTACCCATAAGTACCCATCAGTGCCGCCTATTAGTGCCCATCAGTGCCACCTATGAGTTCCCATCAGTGCCGCCTATCAATGTCCATCAGTGCTGCATACCAGTGCCACCTATCAGTGCCCATCAGTGCCGCCTTATCAGAGCCCATCAGTGTAGCCTCATCAGTGCCCGTCAGTGAAAGAGAAAATGTACTTATTTACCAAATTTTATAACAGAAATAAAGAAACTTTTTTTTTTCAAAATTTTCGGTCTTTTTTAATTTGTTGCGCAAAAAAAAAACCCAGCAGTGATCAAATACAACCAAATAAAAGCTCTATTTGTGGGAACAAAATGATAAAAAAATAGTTTGGGTACAGAGTAGCATGGCTGTTCAATTGTCATTCAAATTGCGGCAGCACTGAAAGCTGAAAATTGGCCTGAGCAGGAAGGGGCAGAAGTGCCTGTTATTGAAGTGGTTAAAGCAGAGTTCCTACCACATTTAATATTTTTTGTCTGGCATCCCTTCTGCTTTTCTACATAGTATACAAGAACTCATGTCTCCAATTAAATCCCTTTCGTGTACATGTTTTTTAAAATGTACTTACCTTAGATTTCGTCTTTCTGAGTGCTTTCATCTTCATTGTGGGCGTGTGAAGCCCACTCGGACTCTCTTTCGGGATACGATGCTTCTGTCTACCCAGTATGCACCTCCCAATCTCGCGCATGTGCATTGTATGCAGAGCATAGCGCCGGCAGTATGTCTGGGCGATATCTCGTGATGCTGAGAGGCAGCAATGCACACTGACTCTTGGGAATCATGACACACATCTCCCAGGAGCCAGTGCGCTGCAGGATATTATGTACATCGTCATGGAGGGGAGAAATCGAAAGAGAGGAAAAAAAAACCTTGGAATCGTGGTAAGCAAAGTGAAAAAAAAAATGTGCCCAATGCAGACATTATGTCCAGTTGTGAAGCTAATGATGAGAAGCTTAAAAAGTGGGTGGAACTCCAGTTCAGAGAAAAAAGCAAAATGCACAGATAAATACATATGGGAGCTGTTTTACTTTTTATTTATGTCCATAAAGCTTTTTATTTATATCCATTCAGATTTTTACATCCCCTTCAAGCATAACAGCCAGGTGGATAATACTGCTTTCTGTGGTATTGTTCAGGAATGTTCTGCTGCCCCATCTGCTGATTGGACAGTGAAGAAGCAGCAGACTGGTAAGGTTTTCTCTGTGCTATGGCTGCTCTCTCCTCCTATCAGCTTGTTCCTTGGTAGCTTCTTTAACCACTTCAATACAGGGCACTTCCCCCCTTCGTGCCCAAGCCAATTTTCAGCTTTCAGCGCTGTCGCTGTTTAAATGATAATTGCGCGGTCATGCTACACTGTACCCAAACAAATTTTTTATCATTTTCTTCCTACAAATAGAGCTTTCTTTTGGTGGTATTTGATCACCTCTGCCGTTTTTATTTTTTGCTAAACAAATAAAAAATACGGAAAATTTTGAAAAAAAAAGTTTTTCTTTGGTGCTGTTATAAAATGTTGTAAATAAATACGTTTTCTCCTTCACTGATAGGCACTGATCAGGCTGCACTGCCAGGTACTGATAAGGTGGCACAGATGAGCACGGATGAGGTGGTACTAATGAGGTTGCACTGATGGGCTCTGATGATAGGCACTGATATGCGACACTGATGGGCCCGGATAGCCGGTACTAATGGGCACTGATAGGTGGCACTGATATGCAGCACTGATGGGCACTTATAGGAGACACAGATGGGCACTCATAGGTGGCACAGATGGGCACTCATAGGCGGCGCAGATGGGCACTAAAAGGCGGTACTGATGGGTACTTATGGGTGGCACTGATGGGCACCGATAGGCGGCACTGATGGGCACTGATAGGTGGGCACTGATGGGCATGGATGGGCACTGATAGGTGGCACTGATGGACACTGATAAGTGACACTGATTGACACTGATAGATGGCACTGATTGGCATCACTGATTAGAAGGCACTGGCAGGTATTGCTGGTGGGCACTGATTGACATCATGTGTGGGCACACATTGGCACCATGTGTGGGCACACATTGCCACCCATGGCCACCAGGGATGCCATCCCTGATGGTCATCAGTGGTGGCCATCCCTGGTGGTCCTGGTGGCATCCCTAGTGGTCCATGTAAATGGCTCTTCCTGTTTACATCATGATCAGCCATGACTGGACACACCTGATCACATGGTAAAGAGTCTCCGTCAGAGACTTTTCACCTAGATCAGAGTTGTGATGTGTCAGACTGACACGCCGCAACAACAATTGCCGCGATGCGCTCCCCCAGGTGCACACAGTGGCTTGTTATCTTGACCACGTTATATGACTTCCAGTCACGATATTGCAACCACTTTGCTAACGTCATTTTGCTATATGGCGGGAGGCAAGTGGTTAAAGAGGAATAAAATAGACTAAAATCAAGTCAAATGTAGGTACATTGCATTAAAATGTTGAATTATGCATTAATGTATACAGAGCTATAATAATGTGTGCTTGGCCAGAGTTCAGCTTTAAATTATTTTTTGATTTGACTTTGACATTTCTTCATGCTTTATCTTCTGTCTTTTTATTGTATCAAATAAAATCATTTGTATTTTAGTGCCTAGAGGTATCTGTGCACTTCACTGCATTTATTGAGCTACTCAGAGTGGTTCCTTCACTAAAGCCTTGTTCAAATGTGCAGTGAATTGGTAGTAATAGCAGGCAGTTTATCTGTTTTTACTGCCCCCTCCTACCACGGCAAGTTAACATGTCCAGCAGACATGTTTGTAATTTTCTACAACAAATTTTCTACAGCATGTTTTGGTCACCAGGCATGCCAACCATGCCCCTTTCAAGTCAATGAGACCATGTCGCAACCGCGTTTAAGGCACACAGTTGCAGCATCATCCGTTGGGATTGCAATGTAAAATCCCTCCTGAGGATTTAAAAAAAATTGTGTTCAGAAGGTGGATTATCACCTCCTAAATGCCTGTCGACTTGCTCTAAACCTCCTCTGAAAAGTGATGCAGCGTGCATGCATGCACTTTTCAGAGTTGTTTCCAAACCTGCCACACATGATGAGGTCTAAAAGATTAGAGAATTTTCATGTTGCAAAATAAGAGTTCACTTCCAAAAAAGTACAAGCAAACACTATTCTTCATTTCTTGCTCATGATTTGATTTTTCTAGCCAACATAGTGTATCCTTCTTCACCAAGCTAACAGAACATTCATATTACTAAATAAAAATGTTGTTCTCCTTTAGTAGACCAGCCCTATACATTTGAATTGTGGGAAGGAACCATAAAGCACAATCAATGTGAATCACTGCAAAGCATGAAACAGAACCTGCATAGGTAATGAGAAAATATGGTTGCTCTCATGTATATATATATATATATATATATATATATATATATATATATATATATATATATATATATATTTGCAAACTGTACATAGAGAGTAGATTTATGTACAATGGGCTAAATGCAGCTCAGCCAAACCTGCCTGTAGCATCCCCTCCAAGGCAATATACTGGGCAGTGTATGCACCAATTCACTGTCACAACCAGTGGAAGATTACATTTTGATTTTAACATGTAGGTACGTAACATTTGCTTCAGCCATCCATAAATGTTTTTTTTTTTTTTTTACTATAGTACAGTGCCAATTTCGGAGCTTTGCATTCATTTTACCATTTGAAATTCTACACCCAACACATCTGGAGCAAAAAGCCAGAAGGCAATCCTTGTAAAACGAATCCACTTTGTGAATTTATTGTTGGTGAATACATTGCATAATGTGATTAGTTAAGTGCTCATACTTGATAGCGTGTGGCCTTGACTGCAGGTATAATTATTTGTCCCGAGGTAAAGACAAATAGAGGCATCCCTCAAGGTGTAGCCTGCAGCTAGGAGCCAGTAACACCAATGTGTCATTATAAATCACGTTGTGCCGTAACAAAAAAAAAGGCTTTTCAACATACTAATTTGAAACATATTTCTTCTGCTTAACACCTGATGTGTTGAAATATCAGGGTTTTTACTTAGCATCAGTACGGCTTATGCAAATGAAAATAGTTGTAGATATGCTTGAAAAAGTGCAGCTATCTCAAACCTTGAGTTCACTTGGATGCAGCTTGAACATGACCCACAACCTGACCCACTCACTATTTTTGGGATTTAATGGTCCTGGGATGCACACTGCACAGTGCAGAGCACCAGAATTTGATGTGTACATCCAGTGTATATCTAGCCTCGTATTACACACTATTTCATTTGCTTTACCGAGTCAGTCCATTAAAAACTGTTACACCATTTGGTAGCTGTTTTAAAGTTATATTACCTAAACGATATGTCTATCTCTTGGGTACTGATTGAGAATGGGAATTAAATCTCTGTACTTAAGTTTACAGGTCTGCAAACCTAGGAGTCAGACTCTCATTCTTGGTTATTTTATTTTAGAAGAAGGCAAAATGAGATGCATTACCTGTTTTGTAGCACAGTGAGACTCCAAAACTGCCTATTTGCTTCCTTATTAGGAATCAGACACACCACATCTTTTAGTGATGACCACTTCCTGAGCTATTAGCCTAATTCTTAAAGTGGAACTTTAGTCAGAAAATTAAGTCCTGCTAGAGCACTTCAGGCTGGCCCCTTTTGCAGGTATAACATTAAAAATATGTGTCTTACTGTCTATACTGTTTAAAATCCAGTAATACATTGTCTTGTCATGCTCTGCACATGCTCAGTTGCTCTCTATTTTTAGACACTGCTGAATTTGTAGAGGCTGATCTGCTGACAGCTTTAACCACTTAATTATTGGGCATTTTTACTCCCATTCCTGCCCAGACCAATTTTCAGCTTTCATTGCTGACGCACATTGAATGACAACTGCGTGGTCATGCAACACTGTACCCATATGAAATTTTTATCATTTTTTTCACACAAATAGAGATTTCTTTTGGTGGTATTTAATCAGCACTAAGGTTTTTATTTTTTGCTAAACAAACAAAAAACACCGAACATTACATAGTTACATAGTTACATAGTAGGTGAGGTTGAAAAAAGACACAAGTCCATCAAGTCCAACCTATGTGTGTGATTATGTGTCAGTATTACATTACATATCCCTGTATATTGCGGTCATTCAGGTGATTATCTAATAGTTTCTTGAAGCTATCAATGCTCCCCGCTGAGACCACCGCCTGTGGAAGGGAATTCCACATCCTTGCTGCTCTTACAGTATTTACAACATTAAAAAAAAAAAAAAAAAGTCACTGATAGGCAGTGATGAGATAGCACTGATGGGCATTGATAATGTGGCACTGATGGGCACTGACAGGTGGCACTGATGGACATTGATAGATGGCACTGATAGGCACTGGTAAGCAGCACTGATAGGTGACACTGATGATGAGGCACTGATGGGCACTGATTGGCAGCAATCATGGGCACTGAAAGGTAATGCTCTTTCCATTGTGACCAGTTTTCAGATACATTCCTTAATTCCAAATCCAGGGATTGAATGTTCTTTGTGTTGATGATTTGCTGGTCTATGGAAAGGATCAAATGAAACATGACAAAAACCTTACTGCTTTGCTCAATCGGTGTTGTGAGAAGAATCTTACACTCAATCCAAACAAAATGCAAATTGAGGTAGAAGAAGTTACATATTTTGGACACCTACTAACCAAAGTGGGCTTGAAGCCTGATCCAAAGAAGATTACAGCAGTTCTTAACATGAAGGCCCCAACCTCCAGAAAGGAGCTGGAGACATCACTAGGTATTTTCAACTATCTATCCAAATTCTCTCAGTGCCTTGCTCAACAGATAGCATTGCTACGTACACTGCTACAGAAGGATGCTGTTTGGTGTTGGGATGCAAACATGGAAAAGACTTTCGGCAAAGTGAAAAAACTGATCACTAAACATCCAGGGCCAATACTGAAATATTTTGACGTAAACTGTGACACTTCAAGTGGATGCATCCCAGTTTGGGTTAGGTGCTGTATTGACAACAAGGACATCCTGTGGCATATGCTTCACGAGCACTGACCACAACGCAAGCCAATTATGCCAAAATTGAGAAAGAGATGCTGGCTATTGTGAATAGATGTGAGAAATTTCACCAGTACATACATGGTCGCCTGGTAGTTGTGTAAACAGACCACAAGCCATTGGAGTACATCCTACAGAAATCACCAGCTTCTACACCTCCACGTCTGCAACGGATGGTTATGAAATTACAGCAGTATGATCTCACAGTAAAGTATAAGCCTGGAAAGGAAATTCCAATGGCAGATACCCTGTCTAGGGTGTTTCTAGAAGGACATGAAACATGGGATGAACCTGAGTTGGAAGAACAGGTACATGCAGTACTAGCGAACATTCCAATATCGGATGTACAGTTGGAGAAGATAAGACAAGACACCAAACAGGATAAAGTCCTAGAAAAACTAATTAGTGTCATGTGCAATGGCTGGCCAGAAAAACGAAAGAAGCTGTTTCCTGAACTACAGGGATTCTGGCCTATGAAAGATGAGCTATACATTCATTTGGATATCATATTTATTTATTCTCATTCCTAAGTCACAGCAAGCAGAAGTACTGAAACAAATCCACCAGGGGCATTTGGGCATCACTCTGTGTAAACGCAGAACATGGGAGTTGGTCTATTGGCCTAATTTGGACTTTGATATTGAGACACTTGTGAAGAAGTGTGAAACCTGCCAGACATTTCAAAAGCACAATGAAAAGGAACCTCTTAAACTATGGAATGCTCCTTCACGGGCATGGCAGAGACTGGCTACAGATATTTTTCATTTTGAGGACAACCATTACCTGATAGTAGTAGATTGCTACAGCAAATACTTTGAGCTAGTGCAGCTGAGAAATTTAAAAGCATCAACAGTCATATGGGCTTTCAAAACAATACTTTCAAGATATGGAGTGTGTGAAGAACTCGTGTCTGATAATGGGCCACAATTCTCATGTTCTGAGTTCCAGCGCTTCCTGTGTGAATGGGGATTCAGACACAAACCCACAAGCCCCTATCACCCACAGGCTAATGGTCTAGCAGAGAAGTATGTTGGCATAGCCAAATCCATTACACTGAAAGCGCAATCATCAGGGCAGGATTGTACCTAGGACTGTTAAACTATCGTGCAACACCTTTTGAAGGTTTATGCTTACCTGCGCAGCTGCTAATGAGTAGAACACTGAGGACCACAGAAATTGCAGCCTCAGTCTATTCCACAGGATTATAAACATGAAAAGGCAAAAACTGTATTTTGATAAATCTACAAAATCCCTTTGTCCACTCTCTGCTGGGCAAGCTGTGCGACACAGAGTCACTGGGAATACATGGGAACCTGCTTGAATTGTCAAAGAAGCCAATTCACTAAAATCATATATAATGGAGACCCAGTGTGGACAGAAACTGAGACGAAACAGGTGTCATCTTCGTCCAGACACTGCTGCCGATACATCATTAGAGGAATCGGATGACAATGGAGATAAAGAACAAGCCCATGATGACACAGAAGTCCTAAACACGGATATTGAGTCTACTGAGGATAACAAGGACAACATAAACGTATCAGCATGTGATAATGCTGGGAGTGACTCTCAACTGGACACCAATCCTACGGATGATGAGCCAACGATTACTTTCTCTCGCTATGGTCGAGCTATTAAACCAAAGATATGGAGGGACTTTGTCTCATATCAAATGCTTCATACTTGAGAGGGAAGATGTAATCATGTGTATGCTTTATGTTATAATCCAAGTTCGATTGTTATGCCTAGTTCCTTATGCATGTTAGGAAACAGTTAACAGTTTTGGTCATGTGATCGGGGGGGAGCTGTGGTTAGTTTTGTAAGATGGATGCTGCTGAATAAACACCAGGCTCATGTTCGAGCTCCTGCTGTCTGCCTATTCTTGGCACATCATTACAGGTGGCACTGGTGGGCACTGATTAGCAGCATTGGTGGGCACTGATTAGCAGCACTGGTGGGCAATGTTGGGACTGATAACAGAAGCCAGTTATCGGCTTTATTTTTTTCTCCTCATGCTGTGATAACTTGCTTCTGTTTACATCCTGTAATCAGCTGTCATTGTTGGCTGACAGCTGATCATGTGGTAAAGGGCCGCTGTGATTGGCCCTTTACCCCGATCTGTGATCAGCTGAGTCCAAAGGACTGGCGGTCACAGAGCGTGCCGCCCACATGCTTCAGGGGGCGCCTGGGCAACGCGAGTACGGGAGGACATCCGTCTATACCGCAGGAAGGAACTGGTTAGGCTCCATGCACATTGGAACTGATAAACTGCAGTTTATTGGCGTTTGGGTGTTTTTTTTAAAAGCCCATAAACTCCATTTTATGTTAGCCTATGTGTCCATGCACACATGGACGTTTTTCAGCTTTAATGAGCAGGGAAGTTTATGGGCTTTTTTCTGAACGTCGCTTTTCGCCGCTAAAAAATGCCAAACGCTCATAAACGCTTATAAACATGCGTTAATTAGCTTTCGGCGTTCTATTTTTTTCAATGCATTGTGGGAGTTTTGAATGCATTGTGGGATTTTTGGAGTGTGCTCTCTGTATTTTTATTAAAAACACCCATAAACGCTAACGCTCATAAACGCTCATAAACGCTCATAAACGCTAGTTAATAAAGCGCTGTTAAAAGCACGTTTTTCAACCAGTGTTTTCTGTCAGCAATCTGGCGTCCAGAAAAAGCTTTTTTGAGCTTTAGTATGCATGGAGCCTTAAAGTGGAATTAAACACTCCTATCCCTTACAGACAAGGAAGCTGCTTCTGTTTGATCTGCAACTGCCATGGTGCTGCACATGTGATCAGTTATGACACCAGCCATTTAATGGTATGACAGTTTGGTTGAGGACACAAGTAAATGTGACAGTTATAAATCCTGCATTCCAGGAATGTAACTGTTTTTTAAACTGTTAAATCGATGGGTTTAGGTCCGCTTTATTATTTACTGCTGTTCAGGGGCTCTGGGCTTCAGCAAAATGGCAGCCTCCAGCAAGAAGAAACAGGAGCATTGTTGGAAGTAATTTACAGCACATACGCCTTTTGGTAGTATAATTATTAATGTGGAATGTATGTTCCTTGCAAAAGAACATTATATTTAATCAAGTTTTTATGGGTAAAGTTCTGCTTTAAGTACTTTGATCTAAAAGTGAAAGTTGAAAGCTGCCAGGAACTAAGATAGGAGGACCTTGCCGTTGGAGTGCCCAAGATAAGAAGCCAGTGAAACATCCTTCCAAAGGTAAAGTATAACTAAAGAAAACATTTTTTTTAGTATTGGATAGAGAGGAGGGGGATTAGAACCCCCGGTCAGTTTTTTATTGCAGTCTGTGTTCCTGTTAAGTAGATTCACCCTCTCTATTTGTCCTGGTTATCATTATTATTGAAAGTGAAAGTAAAAGAAAATCCCAAATGTTGGGTTGTCCCCAGAAAAATAATAGAGGGGAAATCTTCCAATGGCGACACTAGTTCTGGTGACCTGGGGATCCCAAAAAAATCCCTTAATTTGTAAGGATTTCCTCCCACTTCTTGTTTTGGCTATGGGACAGGAAGTGTAGGGAAATTTCTTCAATGGGACACAGATGGTGAAAAAAAATCTGACCTTACTCTAACCAAAATGAAAAAAAAAGTTTTGCCTATAGTTTACTTTAACTGAAAATAACTGTAACTGTAACTTAAATATCACTGTTCAATGGACTGATCCGGTATGTAATATTCCATAAGAAAAGTGACAGGGTTGAACATGATGAAAAAAATATTTATGCAGAGGTTACTTTCAGTGGAACCGTCAAGAATTATCTACATGGATATAGGCAGATACAGTTATACGAAAATGTTGACCTTCCTGTAAAAGTTGGTCTGCTCACATTACAATACAATATCAAAAGACGGGAATATTTTTTGGGGGGACACCATATCATACCACACCCCAATATAAACATGTTTAGCCGGGTTGGAGGCAGGACATCTACAGCTTCACATAAGAACTTATTGCTGTATATCCTGTCATTGACCTTTGAAGCTGTGCTCCTTTTGGGTTTTTTCCATTCCCTCCTTCCACTTTTCTGTGCATCATTATGCTTGCATTTGACTCCTGTTCTGATAGACAGGCCCTTGCTTCAGGTTGCTCCCCTAAGTGACACCAAGGGATACGCGTTGGGCACCTGTGGCATATCCAGGCCCCGGACAATTGTGTTTTTTGTGTTACCATTTTACTTCCATTTATTGACACATTATATCTTTTACCCAACTCCTGATGAAGCTGTGATGCGAAACATGTCGAATTTGAGGCAATTTTTCATTAAGTTACCAGTTTGATCTTATTGAATTTCTATATAAACAAAAACAAAAACATTTATTGTTTATTTCTACTTACTGGTTCTTTATGTAGCCTTTATGGGGTGCTATTATACATACAGAGAAACTATAGAATAAAATGATGGTAGTTTTATATGATGGCAATTTTATATGCCACACCGTTGGTGCACAACTGTTTATCAAATCTATATTTTCAGTTCCTTGTTTTTTTCTGTAAATGACATTGACAGTGCTGTAAGATTTTGCTGTCAGGAAGTGAAGCAGCCTAGATACTTCTTTGAACTCACTGTTTTTGCAGAATAAGTTTCAGGTGGTGTGAGACTAAGGCTGGCCCTACGTTATACAGTTTTCTTGTGCCTTTAGATTTACCAAAACCATATAATATGAGGTCAAACCTAAACACTTTCCATTTGTATGCTACAGACAGGCCCTTGCACTACATAGGTACAGTAACACGTGTTGCTTGTTATTACCATATACAGTTTTCATTTTACAACTTTTAAATAAGTTTAGTGCACACATACACAATAAGTCCTCTATTCTGTAAATATTAAACATAAGACTGAGTCGAGTAAACAGATATCAAATACAATGGATGTCCTGTCTCTACTTGATTCGGAGGGCTTGATTATAGCCAGGATCGGCACAGACACTAGAAACGTGCACTATACACTATAAGTGGACATATGATTTTTGGAGATTGTTTATTCATGTGTCTGCTCACAGACAGGGTTTGCACAACCAGGGATTGCACTGTCAACTATGATCCTGGATAAAGTATTCATTCCCCTGGACCGGTATCAAACTTCCTTGACGACTTCTCTGCCTGGCTAACCTACTTTCTCTCTTCTGAAATTCCAACAATCATTCTTGGTGACTTCAACTTCCCTGTTAATCTCCCGCTACTTCTAAGCTGCTGAGCCTAACCTCCTCTTTTGACCTAAAACAATGGACAAGCGCTTCTACTCACTCTGTTGGCAACCGCCTTGACCTCATATTCTCTTACCTATGCTCTCCGCACAACCTCTCCAATATTCCTTTTCCTCTCTCTGTTCACCACCTTATTAGTTTCACTCTCTCCTTATCTGCCTCCTCCTTGCCTTTCAACTACCAATCTATTACCCGTAGAAGCCTTCACCATCTTTACCCTTCTCTTTTTTCTGCTACAGATTGTCTCTATGACAAAATCTCATCCTTGTCCTGCCCCAACTTGGCCACTTCTGTCTACAACAGTTCGCTAGTCACTCCCATACCAAAAAAGGCCTCACTAGACCCCACCAATCTTAACAACCTAAGACCCATCTCTTTACTCCCTTTTGCCTCCAAAAATCCTTGAACGTTTAGTCTACAACCAACTGAGCGACCACCTCATTGAGAATAACCTTCTTGATCCCCTTCAGTCTGGATTTCGTCCACAGAATTCCACAGAAACTGCCCTCCTAAAACTCACAAACGACTTACTAACAGCCAAAACCAATGGTCATTATTCCGTACTCTTACTCTTGGACCTTTCCGCTGCCTTTGATACAGTTGACCACCCCCTCCTCCTCAAAAAACTTAATTTTCTTGGTCTCCATGGCTGCACTGTCAGTTGGTTCGGCTCTTACCTATCTCATCGCACCTTCAGTGTCACTTACAACTCCACTTCCTCCTCTCCAACTCCTCTTACCGTGGGGGTCCCCACAGGTTCTGTCCTTGGACCTCTACTATTCTCGATCTACAAAACCTCCTTGGGTCAGCTGATAGCCTTCCATGGCTTCCACTACCATTTATACGCTGATGACACCCAAATCTATCTCTCTGCCCCTCAGCTCACCCCATTAATCTCCTCACACATCACTGATTTACTAACAGACATATCAGCCTGGATGTCAAACCTCTTCCTCAAACTGAATCTAAAACTGAGCTCTTAATATTTCCTGCCCCATGTGCCCCTTCCCCTGACATCTCTGTCAAGGTCAATGGCACATCTATCAGTCCGTCCCCACATGCCAGGGGGTTAGGGGTAACCTTAGACTCTGAACTGTCCTTTCAAGCCCACATACAATCCCTGTCCAAATCATGCTGCCTCCGCAACATTTCCAGAATACGCCCCTTTTAACTAAAGACACCACCAAGCTTCTAATTCGCTCCCTGGTTATCGCTCGCCTCGACTACTGCAACTCCCTCCTCATTGGATTACCTTTACATAGACTATCCCCCCTTCAGTCCATAATGAATGCCGCTGCAAGACTCATCCACCTTACCAACCATTCAGTGTCCTCCACCCCTCTCTGCCAATCCCTCCACTGGCTTCCATTCACCCAACGAATAAAATTCAAAGTACTAACAATTATTTGCAAAGCCATTCATAACTCTGCCCCAAGCTACATCACTAACCTAGTCCCAAAATACCAACCAAGCCGCTCTCTTCGGTCCTCCCAAGACCTCCTGCTCTCTAGCTCCCTTGTCACCTCCTCCCATGCTCGCCTCCAGGATTTCTCCAGAACTTCTCCCATCCTTTGGAACTCCCTGCCCCAATCTGTCCGACTGTCCCCAATCTATTCATCTTTAGGAGATCCCTGAAAACCCTTCTCTTTAAAAAATCCTATCCTGCTTCTAAATAACACTGTTTTACTTCCTCCATCAGCTCATTCCCCACAGCCATTACCTTTTGTATCAATTGACTCTTTCTTTTTAGATTGTAAGCTCTAATGAGCAGGGCCCTCTCATTCCTCTTGTACCAAATTGTAATGTAACTGTAATGTCAGCCTTTATTTTGTTAAGCGCTGCACAAACTGTTGCCACTATATAAAACCTGTATAATAATAAATAATAATAATAATGAAGCATGGCATTATAATGCCTTAAATAGACATCTCACATCTCTCCAAGTCCTGCTTTACTGGACATGCTCTTCTGGACAAACCCTTTGTATGATGTATGTTCTCACTTTATGGCAAGCTCCCTTTTTTGGCTGAAACATACTTGATGCACTCTCACATTGGGGCTGCCTGTTCACTGTTCCTCCGTCTATCCCAGTGGTTTTGGGCTGGGCGTTCTATGTTTCTTAATTGCAATCTGGTACCAACAGGATCTCTTGAGAAAGCTGTAAAGCAAAACGCATAGCAATCCCTCGTTTCCTGCAAGGCCCCAACATGTAGGACCTTCTCTATAGGCCAAACACACAGTCCATCATGTCTATGGGTATACCAACAGGCTCTCTTGTGTTCATATAGGACACATTCATTTAGGACAATACCATGTATATACATTGGAATACTTGTTTTATATGTTTGTTTTTAGATAATGGTTTTAATATGAGATAATACATTTGAATTTTTATTCTATTGAGTGCTCCCTCTTTCATTTGGGTCTACTGGTGGCTACCAATTTAAAGTCCATATTCACCTTTGGTTCCTTCTTTCTGTATTCACATGTGGATGTGGTGCCACATTCTGAGTCATGTCTCAATGCTTTCTTATTATGCAGATATCAAATACATCCAGATTGAAAGTGATGTGTTTGCAAAATGCATTCAAGCTACCTATGCCATAATTACAGATGGGCAACACATTAAAACCTTTATATGTCATCAGTTTGGAGTTAATAATAAAATATGACCCTAGAGTTATTTTCTTTACTGGGACACCTTATATGTGCAAAGGGTATCCTTTACATTTTTTGGGTCCTTTAAAATATTTATTATTATTTTTTAAAATACTTTTTATTTATTTTTTCACTTACGTGTAATGCTATCACAAGGGGACTGACAAGCATTCTGCGTGATAGAGCATGTAGAGTGACAGCTACACTTTATATCAGGGGTCTCAGCACAAGCAGATTGGTAACAGAATGATCTGCTGTTTACCTGTCTACAGCCAACTGGGTTTTTACAGCTCTGATACAGGAAGAGCATGCAGGCATTACACAGGAGATTGGGGAAGGAAGTTCCATCCACCACCGCTCAGCATCCTGACACTTTCTAGATGTCCTAAGCTCTGAGGAGTTTAAGGTGAGTCCAGGACACATGATGGGGTGGGTAGGTTGGGAGGGGCAATCCACTGCTCTGTCACATAGAAGTGATCAGGTGGCTTTACAGCCACACAAGGATAGGAAAATCTGTATATAATATAAGCTGCATAACTCTCTGGACCTACCATATGTTTCATAATTTTCATTGCAATTTTCATTGCATGCACATGTTTATTTGACCAGGCCTGTGAGAGGTTTACTTGAAGATAATTAGTTCCTCGAGATTGTCTAGCATTTTTCATTCTGATAATTTCAAGATATCTTTAGTTACAAAGTTACATAGTTGGTGAGGTTGAAAAAAGACACAAGTCCATCCAGTCCAATCGATGTGTGTGTTTATATGTTAATAGTACATTGTATACTCCTGTATGTTGTGGCTGTTAAGGTACCCATCTAATAGTTTTTTGAAATTATCGATGCTCCCAGCTGATACCACTGCTTGTGGAAGAGAATTCCACATCCTTACCGCTCTCACAGTAAAGAACCCTCTACACAGTTTAAGGTTAAACCTCTTCTCTTCTAATTTTAAAGAATGTCTGCGTGTCTTTTTAAATTTACTTTCAATGAAAAGTTTTTTCCCTATACTAGGGTCACCACCAGTACAGTATTTGTACATTGATACTATATCCCCTCTCAAGCGTCTCTTCTCCAGAGAGAATAAGTTCAATGCCTGTAGTCTTTCCCCATAGCTGAGACCTTCAGTCCCTTAATTAGCTTTGTTGTCCTTCTCTGGACTCCTTCCAGTTCAAGCACATCCCTTCTGTGGACTGGTGCCAAGAACTGGATGGCATACTCCATGTGCGGCCAGACAAGAGTCTTGTAGAGTGGGAGAATTATTGTTTTATCTCTGGAATGAATCCCCTTTTTAATGCATGCTAATATTCTGTTGGCTTTGTTTGCAGTAGCTTGGCATTGCATGCCATTGCTGAGCCTGTCATCTATTAGGACCCCAGGTCCTTTTCCATCCTAGTTTCCCCTAGAGGTTCTCCCTCTAGCGAGTAAATTCCATTCATATTTTTGGCACCCAAATGCATTACTTTACATTTTTCAACATTAAACCTCATTTACCATGTAGTTGCCCATCCCATTAACTTGTTTAGATCTTCTTGCAAGGTTTCCACATCCTGCGTAGAAGTTAATGCCCTGCCTAGCTTTGTATCATCCGCAAATACTGAGATTGGGCTGTTTATCCCATCCTCCAGATCGTTTATGAGTGAATCAAAAAGGATTGGACCCAGGACAGAACCATGGAGGACCCCACTTTCCACACCAGACCTTTCAGAGTACTCTCCATTTATCACCACTCTTTGGACTTGCCCGTGTAGCCGTTTTCAATCCATGTACTCACCCTATGGTCCATATCGACAGACCTTAGTTTGTACAGTAAACGTTTGTGGGGAACTGTATCGAATGGCTTTGCAAAATCCAGATACACCACATCCACAGCCCTTCCTTTAACTAGATGGCATCTCACTTTTTCATAGAAGGTTAATAGATAGGTCTGGCAAGAATGATTCTTCATGAATCCATGCTGATTACTGCTAATGATACCGTTTTCATTACTGAATTCTTGTATATAGTCCCTTATCATCCCCTACAATAGCTTGCAAACTATTGATGCTAAGCTAACTGGTCTGTAGTTCACAGGGATATATCTTGGCCCCTTTTTAAATATTGGAGCTACGTTGGATTTTCTCCAATCAGTTGGTAGCTTTACAGTCAATAAACTGTCCTTAATAGTTAGGAACAATGGTCTGGCAATCATTTGACTGAGCTCCTTAAGGACCCTTGGATGCAAGCCATCTGGTCCCAATGACTTATTTATATGAATTTTTTCAAGTCTATTTCTAATTCTGTCCTCTGTTAGCCATGAGGGTGCTTCCTGTGACATGTTATGAAGATTAACATTACTGACTTGGTTACTGTATCCCACAGTTTCCCTTGTGAAGCCTGAGGAGAAGAATATATTCAAAACCTTCACCATCTCCCCGCCTTTTGTAACCAAATTCCCTTCAGTATCCTTTATGAGGCCAATATGTTCTGGCCTCCCTTTCTTACTATTTATATACTTAAAGAATTTCTTGGGATTTTTTTTACTCTCCTCCACTATGTGCCTTTCATGTTCTATGATTGCACCCTTATATTTCTTATTGCATTCTTTGTAAAGTTGGAATGCTGACATTAGTTAAACCCTAATAAAAGCATAAATCCCAAACAAAGCTTTAAATAACTGTTTAATCTTGCACATCCTCGGTGCCGGAATAAACTCTGTGGAGGCCCTGAGGCAGTTGAAACCTTGGGGCCGCCCACACAGGTTTCTGGAGGTTTCTCATGTGTGCCCTGTAGTGGGCAACATTGAACTAAGTAGTGTGAATGTCAGCTGCTAGATGGAGATCACTACTGTTCATTACACGTATGTAGGTTGCACCAACATATTTCACAAAGTGGATGTTCCATGTCAAATGAAAAGTTTGTTTTCTTGCCATTTGTAAACAAACCATTCACAAAAAAAAAAAAAAAATACAAATAAAATACCTTGCACCTGGACTCTGATGATTTCTGAGAAGCACATATGATGTCATTGTGACTCCCAAACAGAACTTGAAGCATGAAATCCTGCAAAAAGGCACTACTGCTTATTGAAAATGTGCATTCTGGTGAGTTTTCTGATTTGTGGATGAAATATTTGTTTACAAATGGGTTTTTAAATTAATTGCTGTTGGAGGTACTAGACCTTCTGTTTGCCATAGAATGTCTGCTTTAAAGGGAACAGTCATAAATGTGCAATAATTAAATCTTCATTCTTAAAGTGTATGTTTAGGCAAAAATATATACAGTATGTGTCTAAGTTAAAAAATATATATTTATTTAGTACATCTCCTCAATACATGCACATTTTGTCTCTTCAAAACACTGCAGGTACAGGAAGGAAAATAGCTCTAGTTTCTGTCAGTTTCCATTGAGCTCCTAATATCCTGGGGTGAGCTAACAACACTGCCTCTGCGGCAGTGCTGTCTGTCCTGCCTAACTTCTCTCCTGTTGGACTACAAAACACTTTCCTCTCTCCTTATCTCCGTAACACAAGCTAGATAAGTTTGTAGTGTGGCAGGGGAGCACTTAGGCAGGGCTGATTACACTTTTGTTTTTATCTTTAGGGTCAACTGTTTTTTTTTGCACTTGAAGCATTTTTAAAGAGATGTGTGTATTGTTTTTAAACATGGGGAAATGTGCATGTATTGCAGAGTTGTACTGAATATTTTTTTTTATTTTGCACATACATTCATTTTAAAATGAGTATAATTAAACAGCCTTACCTCATAGATATCTGTTGGTATTGTATTGTTGCTCTCTACATTCCACTTAGTAAATGGAAGCTTGAGGAAGGTGCGCGCCTGTTTAACACGTCGTTAAACGTCGTTGCACCACTAGTGACATCACCGCGCCAGAGGCCTGCATCCCACAGCTTATCTGAGCCAAGCCTCGGTTCCAACCCCCTAGGACAGAGCCAGGACATCCTGCTGGATGGGACTGTTTTTTCTTTCCTATGTATGGATGCTTCTACACAGGCTTACAACGCTGGGACGCCACTACTTGAGGATTACTTGTGCTCTACTCGCTTTTCACCATATGTAAGTGGACATATCTGTTTTGTATATTAAACCCATCTAACTGATCCTGATCTGGAGGCGCTTTTTTCTGTTTATTCTTTTTCACTTAGTAAATGAGGTAAAGCTTCACCGACTTCGATTACCCATTCATGCGCAAGCAAAAATAGTGTTTGTTTCATTTTGCTGCTTACAATTTGATATTCTTTACAAAGTGAATTTTCTCCACATTCACAAAAGTAAGGGAAATTTCCTTTTCTTTTTTTTTTTAACAGAGAAAAGTTTTATTAAACAATAAGACAGTACAAATTTAGAAGGAGTCATACATAGGAATAGTAATAGATACAAATACAGAATTTCCCAATAATATACTTTTGTTTCTTTATATGGGTGGTTGGTTATTTATATAACATCCTATCGAGTAACCAAGGAACTTATAAGATTTACATACGCTAATACAGGTGGGGTAGCCACAAAATCATTCACATGAAAACCGAAGCAAAGAGGGGTCGGGAAGTCCCCTCCTGAGTGATATTAATTCGTCCCCGGCTCTCTAGCAGAGAGAAGGAGGAGGTGGAAGGGGAAATGTGGAGAACTGGGCAGGGGTAGGAGGGGATGTGGGGGGGGGGAGAGGACGTGGGGGCGGGAAACACCGTCCACCACGACACATTTTCATGATATGTATGTCTATTGCCCCTCTTTCTTCCTACCCGACTCCTTCTTCTCCTCTCAGCCTCTTTCCCCCAACCTCCCCGCATCCCACCAAAGATAGGTGTGAAATTTCCTTTTCAAAGTTAAAATTCACCCTTGGAAATGGGAACACGCTTTACTTCTTAAGTAAATGAGCCTCTGTATGTACATTGAAATACACCAATTCAGTTATTTAATACATTCTGGTTACCAGATCCATATACGGTACTACTTTTCCTATTTCAAGCTCTGGTGAATGGGGCAAGGTTTAGCCTCAAAACACATTGTTTGTGTATACAGTTCTTATCTGATTTTACACTAGAATAAACGTGACTTTAGACTTTAGTATCAAAGTGTGAGGCTTCATTTCTAGATTTATTTTATTCAGTGACAACCCCTGAGGCCTGTAGAAACCTTTTTGGTTCACAGAAGCTGACTATCTATGGGGCCAGAAACCATATGTCCAAATGGTTCTACCTTCTTGGATGATAATAAGAAAATGTTTAGTGGATATCCATTTTGGCACTTCCTCAAAACTGTTTAGGAGGAGACTCGAGGAGGAACTGGTGTTTGGTAAGAAAGTGTAGAGGCACTAGCAATTGCATTCAGTATTTACTGGGGAGTGCTAAAAGCAGAGACTTAGTGGAGAGATTGCTTAGGACCCATGACAGGGAAAATCTTTTCCTTGTAAAGTTATTGGATTTTCAAAGCAAGATCTCTAAGTGAATCCTTTGATGAGCATTACATGGGAACTTTGACCGTGCCATATTATTTTTGTCTACCCATGCTCTACCATCATTAATGTAAACACCCTTACTTGTTTGTCTTGGATTCTGGGAATTATGTTTTTCTAAGATAATGCTGTTTATTGGAAGATAAAGTAATTTTAGCTCCTTAAAAAATATGCTTTTAATCAATAAAGGATGTTAGTACATTTGACATTGGATGGAGCACTAATGTTTTCTTTGTGATTGAATTAATTTAGCTGTTGCCAGACAATTACAGAAGAAAAAAAATTATGCTTGGTATGGCAAATAATAAGAAGCAGGGACCAGCTGTTTTATCTCTGATGACTGCATTGGACTTGAAGTTCTAATGAAGGTTCCTATTGAGAAGAATACGTTATAGTGAGATAAGAAGGAAAACTATTTAAGATTATTGCAACTGAAAACCCAGTATATTTATAGAGCACTTATTAACAATGCAGGGATAGATTGTATTTTTCTTGATTTAATTCATTAGTACAATGCCTTCATATTTTGCATACCTAAAAACAGAACATAGAAATGTTTACCTCAATCTCTGCCCCAGCGGAGCCACAGCTACACTAGGTATAGAAATATAAAAAAACAACAGGATATACTGACTTCCTAATGATAAATGACATGCTAAATAAATACAAAAACAAATGATTAAAATGTGATTATGTTTCTCATATTTCTACGTTATTCAAGCCACACTGGTACTGCTGATGTTAGTATATTTATGGTCTTGCAGTTTAAAGTGAACACTTGTTTGAGTGGTAAAAGTGGAGATGCAAATTAAGAACTCTTGAAGAGCAATTGAGTTCTATCACTTCAGTCTTGAGTGAAATAACAAAAGCAGATGGGAGATGTATTTTACTGACTGTTTTCAGCATTGTACATATTACTGCAGCAATCAAGTGTTGAAATGAATTTATTTACTCTATTAAATGCTAATCAATTCTTCACCCATAAAAATAAAAAGCTGAGAAAAAGAAGGTCAAATCAAAATCAAGAATTATACAGCAAGCTGTCCTCTCTGTGGTCACCATACATGCTTTGTGAGAGTCAAATGTACCATTTTCCTCTAATGAAACTGATTTTTGAAGTGGTGTGTTCTATAGACTGATGCAAAAAGTATTTAAGATGTAGAATTCACAATACAATATATGATAAAATACAATATATGATAAAGTAGCATGGAGTGGTGACAGAGTATCTGCAGATGAGTAGGGTTGCAGTGGTGGCAGAAGTGTTTGCAGAAGGAAAGTGCAATGGGACGGAGGTGCGTGCAGCTGAGTGTGGTGCAATGGTGCCAGAGGTGTGTGTAGGTGAAGGGTCCACAGTTGTGGCAGAAGTGGATGGGGGTGCAGGGGCGTGAAAAAAGTTCAGTGGTGAAAAGATTGTGGAGAATGCAGGAGTGGAAGAGGTCTGTGAGGGTCAGTGGTGTTATAGAGGTGTGTGGAGAGCATAAGTGTACAGTGGTAGATGTGAGGGAAGACAGAAGTTGAGCTGTTTGCAAAGGGTCCAGAGGCTAGCGGTGGAGAAGGGGTGCTGAGGTTGGGGTTGGACAGGGGGGTGCAAAAGAGAGTGGTTAAAAATAGGTGCAAGTTGTGCAAAGGTGAGTGGGAGAAGATGTAGGCAGGGGGTGCAGAGGTAAGTGGTGAATAAGCTGGATAGGGAGTTTGGGGTTGCAGAAGTGAGCAGTGGAGGGGTGTGGAGATGTAAGGTAGAGGGAGGCTTTGGGAGAAGCTGTGTTCGGTGAACAAAATTCTTGCTGGGTGTGTGAAGATTTTTACTTGAACATAAGTGGGGGACATTTTTATTTGTGTGTGTGTAGGAAGGGGGGGTACTGTTACTTGGGGGACAGGAGGTAGAAGATTTCTGCTTGGGAATATATTTTTAATAGATTTTCACTTCAAGTGGGATATTTTTTCTGGGGAATGTTTGCTTAGGGAGAAAAGAGAACCTCCCTATGAAGGAGTAAGGCAGACTTAGTGGTATGCATTAAACATGAATTTTCCACAATCATGTCTACCACATGAATGCCAAGTCGAACAAGTTAACATTTTAAAAATCTACACATTTTTGACCACAAGAAGAAGATATCATTTATGTACCTGTGCCAAGCTAAAATATGACACAGGTTCATTGACGAACCTCCACCTGCAAATAAACGTTGTTCCCACCCTGCCAGGTACAGGTTTTCCAGGCATTAACAGCGCTAAAGTGCAATGAAGAAAAAGTCTTTTGGAGAGTCAATCCACTCCAGCTTATAGAAAGATTCCCCATTCCAAGTAAATGAAAAATAGTAATAGATGATGTGCTCCATAACCCTTGGTAACTGGGACTCAATTTTATTTCTGTGGATACCATCACCAACACCTCGTGTATCAAACGTCCCCATTGGTAATGCACTCACCAGACATCGGTAAAAACAGGCCTTCTATCTTCATGCACTAAGATATCTAATTAGATCTTCCCAAAATGATAGACTAGACACTGATGCCTGTCACCATCTCTGCTTTGGACCTGGCTCTTATCCCCGGATTGATCACTTTCTCAAACAGTAGTTCATGAATGCAAAAGAAAAAAGGGGGAGATGGCATAGCGTAATATTGTTTATGTAATAAAAAACCATACACACGATAATATCTGCTTACATAGTAACATAAGTAAAATAGCATATAGAAAGCATCTGCAGTGCAGCGCGAGTCACTTCTCACCGCCTCCTGAGTTGTTGTACGGCTGCGATGGAACCCGGGCTTGACCGGCGCTGTGACTGACAGATGAGCGAGCTGTGTAGTTCACGCCCTAACGCGTTTCATCATCACATCTTCGGAGGGCGTGGCTACACGACATGGCTCTACCCTTATATCCACATGCAGGTGATAACCTTAACCCTGCACGCGACGGACCAAAATGCAAACCGCGGATCCACCGCAGACAGACACCCATCAGATCAGACAAATGGATTTATGCATGGAGGAGGGAGGAATTAGTCTTTTACCAACGCTACATAGATGACTTGTTTTTTATATGCAAAAAGAAAAAAATCAAACTACGCTATGATAAATAATAACCTATAACCCATACACATTGATCAGTGGGTGAAATGCAAAACCAGCAGCGACTCTCCTGAACAACATAAACCGGCCGGTAGCACACAGACAAACAAGGCTAATCTGTTTTTCTATGTAAGTGTTTTTACTTTTTTACCCTCATTACATTGAAGATTTTACACTATGGAGCGTCTATCTCTTTTTCTGCCATGTATATCCATCATTATGGTATGAGGAGAGTCTGGAATAATGAGAGCCCCAAGGAGTTCTTGGAGATTGCTGTATCATCTCTAATCCAGGTCCATTTGCTGTGCCCCGTAAGGATTCCTTTTACACAGGCTTTCCCTGACCCTCTGTAGTGGGGGGTCGTGGGCTTCTGGTAAGCAGCTACCCCTTATACATCGGTGGTGGATTCCCTTCACAAGTTTACTCAACACTTTGAGGACACTATTTCAGTATTTGGACTTATTTAATGGGGATTATATTTTGGCCCCTCTGGTATCACTCCTTTGTGGTCAATTATTATGAACTTTTTATTTACTTTATTGTCAATTTTGCGTTAGTGTGACACTTATGCACTATTAGGTGGGATATCCCTTATCCAACACTTTTAATTTGCACATTTGTGTATATTTTTTTGGGATTGATTGTTTTTTATATGGCAATGATCAGAGGCCTCATTAATTGAATTCTCTGTATGGCTGAATACTAATACCAATAATATTAAGCTGGAATTTAATTAGAGCAGTGAGATGATAAACTATTTATATGTTACAATTATGAGAAACCAGAATGGATTGAGCAGTAAGGTTTTTCTTAAGCCGACGGATCGGAATAGTTATATTCCTATTAACAGTGGACATCATCCTTTTTGGCTTTGTAACATTCCTAAGGGTCAGTTTACACGCATTAGTAGAAACTGTACCTCTGATAGTGATTATGAAATACAATTTCAACAGATTAAGACCAGTTTTGTTGAAAAGGGATACAATCTGCAATCCCTGGACAAGGCAATTCAGGAGGTTGGAGTCGTTACACAGGACTCTTGCCTTGTACCTAAAGAAAAAAGTGACAACAAAAAGCATGAATGGGGCTTTATTAGTAATTTTCATGAGCAATTTAGGGATGTAGAATCCATCTTTAGAAGGCATTGGAATATTCTAAGAATGGATAAAACTTTGTCTAAGGAACTCCCTGACCTTTCTTCTTTCATTCACAGACAGACCGCATCTTTTGGGGATAAAGTTGCAAAATAGTTTTAGATCCTCCTACCCAACCTCAGATGTTCTGGGATCGTGTTAGGTCTACGGCTAATAATAAGGAGTTCGGGAACAATGAATTTATTTCATGCGTGTCCACCCATGTAGTCTATGCCCTTCAGTGCCCTTGTGGGCTAATGTATATTGGCAGAACTTAAAGAAAACTGTGGAAAAGGGTGTCCAAGCACATTTATAACATCTTAATAGGGTATAAGGACCATAGTGTTTCTTTACATTTTAGATTAAAACATGGGAGGGACCGTTCCGGCTTGAAGTTTTGGGGAATTGACAAAATTCACTCTGCATGGAGGGGCAGTAATTTAGTCCGTGAGTTGTCAAAACATGAAACTCAGTGGATATATTTGACTAATACTATGAGCCAAAATGGAATGAATATTGATCTTGATTCGAACTGTTTTATCAGCGATTACTAAAATACTTTTTGCATTTTTTTGGATTACTGTTCTGTGTATATATATATATATATATATATATATATATATATATATATATATATATATACATTTTTTACAGTGATCTGTTTTATATTAAATAGCCTTTGAGGCCTTATGCGATTTTAATTGTTTTCTGAGTCGCATGGTAGCTTAAAATTATCATGCAATGTATTAGGATTACTAGATTTTTTAGCATCTAATGTGTGAGTCATTTAGATATTGATTTATATATGTTTAATGGCTAATAAATTGTACCATTCACTATGGTGTGCTGTCTTAGGTGTTGCTGTTTCAGCGGCCAGCAGCGCATGTAGTGTGGGCTATGTGGAATTGTTGAATGTACTGTGAATCGTAACTATAGGTGCCATGAACATTATGTGCTGATGTGTTCATTTGCCAGTCTAGTTTTGTCTGATCTGGTGGGTGTCTGTCTGTGGTGGATCTGCTGTTTGCATTTTGGTCCATCACACGCAGGGTTAAGGTTACTACCTGCGTGTGGGTATAAGGGTAGAGCCGTGCCATGTAGCCACGCCCTCCGATGAAGACGTGATGACGAAACACATTAGGGTGTGACTTCACGGCTCCTTCGTCTGTCAGTCACAACGCCGGTCAAGCCCAGGTTCCATCGCAGCCATACACCAACTCAGGAGGCGGTGAGAAGTGATGCTGCACTGAAGACGCTTTCTATATGCTGTTTTACTTCTGTTACTGTGTAAGCAGATATTATCGTGTGCATGTTTTTTTATTAAATAAACAATATTATGCTATGCCAGCTCCCCCTTTTTTTCGTTTGCATTCAGGAACTACTGTTTGAGAAAGTGATCAATCTGGGGATAAGAGCCAGGTCCAAAGTAGAGATGGTGACAGGCTTCAGTGTCTAGTCTATCGTTTTGGGAAGATCTGATTAGATCTCTTAGTGTATGGAGATACAAGGCCGTTTTTTACCAATGTCTGGTGAGTGCATTACCAACGGGGACATTTGATACACGAGGTGTTGGTGATGGTATCCAGATAAATAAAACTGATTCCCAGTTTCCAAGGGTTACGGAGCACATCATCTATTACTATTTTTCATTTACTTGGAATGGGGATTTTCTTTCTATAAGCTGGAGTGGATTGAATCTCCAAAAGACTTTTTCTTCATTGCACTTTAGCGCTGTTAATGCTGAAATGACTGTTTATGTTTTTTTTAGCTTATTTTATTGATTGATTTTTTTTATAATAGCCGCTGGTGTGTATTTAAGCTATTTGTCCATTTGAGCGCTTGGATCAGTAATATCTTTGTGGTTTACTGATATTTTATTAAAGTTGGAAAGTTACAAATTCTGTGTACAGGCGACCCTTATGGGGCGTACACACGGTCGGACTTTTCGTCTACAAAAGTCCAACGGACGCCGACGGACTAAAGCTGGCTGGTAATCCGATCGTGTGTGGGCTTCTCCGGACTTTCAGCAGACTTTTTCAGCCTCAAATCCGACGGACTTTAGATTTGAAACATGCTTCAAATCTTTACGTCGTAACTACGACGGACCCCGAAATCCGCTCGTCTGTGTGCTAGTCCGACGGACAAAAACCCACGCTAGGGCAGCTATTGGCTACTGGCTATGAACTTCCTTATTTTAGTCCGGTGTACGTCATCACGTACGAATCCGTCGGACTTTTGTGTGGTCGTGTGTAGGCAAGTCAGTTCGTTAGAAAGTCTGCTGCAAGTCCGCCGAAAGTCCGCCGGAAGTCTGTCGGACAGGCTGTCGGACTTTTGTAGACGAAAAGTCCGACCGTGTGCACGCCCCATTAAAGTAGAATTGAAGGCAAAACCTTTTCTTTTAATTTTGGATAGAGTAATGAAGGGTTATACCCCTGTCAGGTTTGAGATTTGTTCTTGTCAACTGTGTCCCAAGGGGGAGATTTCCCTTCACTTTCTGTACAATTATCAAAACAGGAAGCGAGGAAACCCATAGTTGTCACCAGGGCCACAAAATGTAGAGTCTCCAGTGGAAGATTTCCTATCACTTACAGCTCTGGGGATAACCCAACATTTGGGATATAATTTTTTCACTTTCAATGATAATGGTAAACATGGCAAATAAAGAGGGTGAATCTCTCTAATGGGGGTGGGGGGCACAGACAGCAGTAAAATCCTGACAGGAGTTCTAATCCATCTCCACGCTATCCAATACTAGAAAAGTTTTGCCTTTAGTTAGACTTTTAAAGAATTAGGTTTATCTGAGCGTTGAAAACAATATTACTTAATTGTCTATTATCACAGATATGCAATATAAAAAGTGTTAAGGCACTAAGAATGACAGGGTTTTTAGAGCAATGGGGGTGATTTACTAAAACTGGTACACACAGAATCTGGTGCAGCTGGGCATAGTAAGCAATCAGCATCTAGGTTTTATTGTCAAAGCTTAATGAAACAAGCTGAAGTTAGAAGCTGATTGGTTACCATGCACAGCTGCACCAGATTCTGCTTGCACCAGGTTTAGTAAATCACCCCTAGTGCCTTCACTATTTTACTGTGGTCTAAACAAGTGTCTACGTATCGGGTCTATGCAGTATGAAGATGGGTCAGCCAACAGCAAATGTGCTCTGTGTTCAATGAGATGTACATGAGGATGTTCTTTTTTTTACATTCTCTTTTTCTTAATTCTTTTTCCCCATGATGCAATTTGGAGACCTCTCATGATGCAATTTGGAGACCCAAGTAAATTACCAAATTCGGAACATGTGTGTGCATTACCTTTAAATGTTTGCAAAAAACATATTGTGGATTTTACCTTAGGCCTATTGTTTTCTCAGCCATTCGTGTTTCCCACATTGAATCAGGCTGCAAGACTTAAGTAAGATACTGACTTTGCCCCAATCTATAGGATTAATAAAAAACTTTTCAATGCCCTGGCATTACTAGCTATTTCATCATATAACAACTTGTTCAGTTCACACACATAAATATCTCATATATTTGAAATGGTTATTTTTACACATGAAATAGAAGCTGTAAAAAACACACGCCCACATTTCTCATGAATTATAATTTCCATCTCCATAATTCCTATTTATCTCCATCTCAAAAGTCTTTTTTAGTTCCTCAAATGTCAGTTCCTCGAACTCCACAGTTAAAAGATAAGGATGTTTTCCTAATGTCTCTAGATTGGTCTACTGGACCTATCAATGTCTAAGGTGTTTTACTGCGCATGCTTAGACAGTGAAAAAAAGAGGCCTGGTCGACTGCAGGAAACCTCATGCTGGGATGCAACTGGACTTGGTGCCAGGACTATTCAACTGAGGAGTGGTGGCTTGCTGACCTAGGTGAGGGAGGCAAAAAAGGGAGGAAAACTTTCAGACAACATTGTTTGAAAGTTACTTTACCCTTTAAAGTCAAACTATACCTGAAGCCTGTGGAAACACAATTTTTAGTGCACGAAGGTAAACTCCTCTGCTGGGATGACGTCTTTTACATAAATAATTCTGTTTTATTGGTCCTAAACTGCTTAAGCCCACACACGGGACCAATGTCGGACTGTATCAGTCAGTTCAATAGAAACTGGATGAAATTTGGCCGTGTGTCTGATTGTCAAAGTGGCATGACTGGAAAAGGTCTGCAGATCAGCTCCCAATCAGTACTCTCAGCCAATGGCTAAGAGTGCTGACTGGAGTGTTTTTTTTTTTTTCCTTCATCCCTGCTGGGTTGAGCGAAAAAAAACTATGGCCCCTTTCACACTGAGGCATTTTTCAGGCGCTAAAGGGCTGAAGGACTCCCCTGTCACCCCCAATGTGAAAGCCCAAGTGCTTTCACACTGGGGTGCTGCGCTGGCAGGACGTTTAAAAAAGTACTGCAAGCAGCATCTTTGGGGCGGTGGAGGAGCGGTGTATACACTGTTCCTTCACTGCCCCTGCCCATTGAAATGAATGGGCACTGCCGCCAAAGTGCCTGCAAAGCGCTTCGGCAGCGGCGCTACACGGGCACCCTTTCTTCGGCTGCTAGCACGGGTTAAAAGTGCCCCGCTAGTGGCTGAATAGCGGCGCTAAAACAGCAGTAAAGCACCGCTAAAACTAGCGGCACTTTAGCACTAATGCTGCTCAGTGTGAAAGGGCTCTACTTTTTTTTTATAATCACCTTTTCTTTATTAAGACAAATTCCAACATATAACATAGAAATACACATTGCACAATACATCTATATAAATATTTTCATTAACATACACCACACTAACCCCCCACCTTGAGAAAATACACCGGGTCCTTGATCACGTCCTCTTCAGAAGAGAGAAAAAAAAAAAAAAGGAAAAAGCCCACCCACTTGCCTACCCATAACCAAAACTCAATTTGTGCAAAACATTATTCAAATTATAATTAAGAAGGGGGCTTTACAGCGCCCTATTACATGTGTCAAACAACCAGCAATACAATAAAAAAAAAAAAAGTGTATAATTTCGAATTACAATTTTCATGTCCTATTATGTTTAGTGTTTTCATTCAATATAATCTCACTCTACTATTTAATTTTTATACCTCTCCACCTTTCATTTCAATCTACACTTCTTTATATGATTCCATTACGCGTTGCCTGTCCCGTGACTAGTTTACTATTATAACTTATCCTCTTACTTTAATGACATCAATCATCTCTCCACTGTGCCTCCCAGAGGAGGGGAAAAAAAAACAACACAAAAAAAACAAACTCCCCCCCGCCTCCTTCCAATTTCCCCCCACCAGATGCATCCCACAGACTATCTGATCCATAACGCAGCATTACCCCCAAAAGGGTTTAATCCACCCCTATTTTTGAGGACTAATACAGCCATCCTGTCCATGTATCTTTAAATGTATTCTGTTGGTCTTTAACCATATGTATCCATCTCTCTGCTTCCATTATTTTTTCTAGCTCCCTTCTCCAACTCATTATAGTGGGACATCCACACTGTTTACAAAATCTAGCTATCAATATTTTGGCTGCATTTAGCAAATGGGGAGTAACGTTTCTCTTATAAAACCTAAAAAAGAAAAAGAGCACCCAGTGCTAGTGTCTGGGTAAGGGGTTACCTTAGCAAAGCTTCCTAATAATCAGTCAATAGTTGGCTGAGTTGCCAAAAAGTCAAATAGTTCACTTTATTTGAATAGTTAAAAAACATTAAACATTAGGCAACACACTTAATTAAAATGTTGAATTGTTAAACGCAGTAGGGCCAAAAAGGCCCTGTTACTGCGACTACAGTTTAGTAATAGGCCTGACACAACAAACAAAAGACACACTAAACAAAACAAAAACAATACATACAACAGATGACAGCGCCCGGGCGCCGTAAGGATTTTGCTAGTGGTTGGCTGGTAACGGGTGATCAAATTAATGTCACCAATTTAGTATCTGTTATTTGATGTTAAAGTTCACATTTTAGCCAAAAGATACCAGTCAGCGGTAAGAAAAATCCTTTTAGGGATAGGTGGGAATGGTGGTGGAGGAACAAATGGGATGGTTGTTTACTACTGCCGGCTTCACTAGAAGTGCTAAGTACTGAAGTTAGAAAGCTCTTGGTAGAAATTAGAAAGCAGTAGGGGTCCATATGATGATGATCAGATCCTGGGCATATATATGAGAGAGGATTAGTTAAATAAGATGCGGTAAATGACTAATTGTCCCTTGAGCAGTTTAGGCAAAAGTCATTAATATTAGTATAGTGGGTATAGAGGGTATTCTCAAGTATATACGAATATGAAATCTACCAAACTTAACTCAGATGAATGGAGGTATTAGACTTTACCATTTGTTGCATCAGTTGTCCTCTAAGATTCGCTCTGGATTGTTCATTCAGAAATGCTGCCCACCTGGTGAGAGGGAGTACTGATGAGAGGATGCGGCTCCGATGCAGACAGCATCAGCTGGAGGGACGGCGGGATCGTGGATTGTGAAGCCGCGGTCGCTACCTCCTAGTCTGATCGCTGTGGTAGTACCCGCCTACTGATGGAAGTCCTCCGGCTCCTGGTATTCCTCCTAGGGGCTTGAATCCACCGCCAGTTGGTTGAGGGAATCAGCTTGGTGCGGATGCCGGGTTAGCATCAGTAGGATAGGCTGGTCGGAGCGGTCAAGAAGCTACGCTATCGGCAAATAGCGAAGCGCGTTGACGTCATCAACGCTGACACGCCGCGGGCGCCGGGCAGAATATGGGAGCGTGAGATCAGGAGATGATCGGGAGATGAGACGAAGTGTCAGGTAGCTGCTGCCAGCTGACTGCTCCGACCAGCCTATCCTACTGATGCTAACCCGGCATCCGCACCAAGCTGATTCCCTCAACCAACTGGCGGTGGATTCAAGCCCCTAGGAGGAATACCAGGAGCCGGAGGACTTCCATCAGTAGGCGGGTACTACCACAGCGATCAGACTAGGAGGTAGCGACCGCGGCTTCACAATCCACGATCCCGCCGTCCCTCCAGCTGATGCTGTCTGCATCGGAGCCGCATCCTCTCATCAGTACTCCCTCTCACCAGGTGGGCAGCATTTCTGAATGAACAATCCAGAGCGAATCTTAGAGGACAACTGATGCAACAAATGGTAAAGTCTAATACCTCCATTCATCTGAGTTAAGTTTGGTAGATTTCATATTCGTATATACTTGAGAATACCCTCTATACCCACTATACTAATATTAATGACTTTTGCCTAAACTGCTCAAGGGACAATTAGTCATTTACCGCATCTTATTTAACTAATCCTCTCTCATATATATGCCCAGGATCTGATCATCATCATATGGACCCCTACTGCTTTCTAATTTCTACCAAGAGCTTTCTAACTTCAGTACTTAGCACTTCTAGTGAAGCCGGCAGTAGTAAACAACCATCCCATTTGTTCCCCCACCACCATTCCCACCTATCCCTAAAAGGATTTTTCTTACCGCTGACTGGTATCTTTTGGCTAAAATGTGAACTTTAACATCAAATAACAGATACTAAATTGGTGACATTAATTTGATCACCCGTTACCAGCCAACCACTAGCAAAATCCTTACGGCGCCCGGGCGCTGTCATCTGTTGTATGTATTGTTTTTGTTTTGTTTAGTGTGTCTTTTGTTTGTTGTGTCAGGCCTATTACTAAACTGTAGTCGCAGTAACAGGGCCTTTTTGGCCCTACTGCGTTTAACAATTCAACATTTTAATTAAGTGTGTTGCCTAATGTTTAATGTTTTTTAACTATTCAAATAAAGTGAACTATTTAACTTTTTGGCAACTCAGCCAACTATTGACTGATTATTAGGAAGCTTTGCTAAGGTAACCCCTTACCCAGACACTAGCACTGGGTGCTCTTTTTCTTTTTTGTACTATTATGGTTACAGCATTAGTTTACTATTAACTTTATGGTCACCTCAATTTGACCACCTCATAATGCTCCTTGTTCCCTTCCCCATACCCTTTCCCCAGCTTAATTTTCTTATAAAACCTAGCAGATGATGGCATCCCATGAAAAAGAAAATGCAATGGAGAGAATTCTATAGGTCTAAGTGTCATTTTCCTAATCCAAGGGGCTATCTCCTCCCAGAAAACTTTAATCTTTGGGCAATGCCACCATAAATGCAGAAATGAACCCCTTTGGTTACATCCCCTCCAGCAGTTAACATCCGCTGATGGATATATCTGAGCCAATCGAGCCGGTGTACAATACCAACTTGTCAGGAACTTGTAATGCCCCGTACACACGGTCGGATTTTCCGACGGAAAATGTGTGATAGGACCTTGTTGTCGGAAATTCCGACCGTGTGTAGGCTCCATCACACATTTTCCATTGGATTTTCCGACCCACAAAGTTTGAGAGCAGGATATAAAATTTTCCGACAACAAAATCCATTGTCGGAAATTCCGATCGTGTGTACACAAATCCGACGGACAAAGTGCCACGCATGCTCAGAATAAATAAAGGGATGAAAGCTATTGGCCACTGCCCCGTTTATAGTCCTGACGTACGTGTTTTACATCACCGCGTTTAGAATGATCGGATTTTCCGACAACTTTGTCTGACTGTGTGTATGCAAGACAAGTTTGAGCCAACATCCGTCGGAAAAAATCCTAGGATTTTGTTGTCGGAATGTCCGAACAATGTTCGACCGTGTGTACGGGGCATAAGACTTCTCCTGTATATGGGAACTTATTGAAGTATGGTGTGTTGCTCCAATCGGCCTTTTAATTTGCTCTGATGTAAAATTTTAGCCCAGTTCTCTTTCCCGTTCTCGAATGAAATAGGGAGATGTCATATTTTGGGTTCTCAGAACCAGCCTATACATTCGAGACAACATATGACCCGGCTCTGATAAGTTAACAGACCATTCCTCAAAAGTAGTAAGTGGGTTCACTGGCCTGATCTGGTGCTTCCACTTATTGAACAAGTCTGTCAGTTAATGGTATTTCCATACAGCCATTGGTACTTCCCCCAGTATTCGAACCAAATCCACCAACAGAAGCAATTTACCCTGTGGGGCCACGCCAGCGCAATTACCCTTCCCATCCATTCCCCAGTGATCTAAACTCCCTTTCTCTTCCCCTGGGGAAAACCAGGGAAATCCTTCCAATGGTGTTATAGGGGATATGGGGGGGGGGAACTTTCCCGTACTGTTCATTCTATCCCAAATGGATAGTGTTGTCTTCATCAATGGTGATGCATATTCTGACAACCCCCTATAAGAAACCAGAATCCAGGGGGCTCCAGCCAAGTTCCTACCTGCTAATGTTTTCTCCAAGGGCACCCAAATTTTACTGGCAGAGTCATGGCACCAATTCATTATACGAACCAAGGCCATGGCTCTGTAATAAAATGCTATAACTGGGAGTCCCACCCCACCCTCCCATTTTGGTCTCCTCAAAATCTCGTATGCCTACCTGGGATGTTTATCTCCCCACACAAAGCTCATAAAAGCCCTTTGTATTTGTTTAAAGAATATCTGTGGGAGTGTTATGGGTACGGTATGTAAAACGTAAATAAGCCTGGGAATTACACTAATTTTAAGCGCATTTACCCTCCCAAACCAGATCAGAGTATGACTTCTCCACTTTTGCAAGTCTTTTATTATGGATACCATCATGGGTCTATAGTTTAGATCATATAGGCACTTTATATCTGAAGGGATATAGATCCCTAAATAAAATATAGAATCAAGGCGCCAAACAAAAGGAAAAGATTGTTGCAAGGTGGTCCTCATCCTCAAAGGCACATGACTCGGCATCAACACTGATTTCTCAATATTTATTTTAAGATTAGATATAAGGCTAAACCTGTCTATTTCCAACATCAGTTCCGTCAAAGACTCTTGAGGAAAGGTACAACAGTAGATCTAAGCTGAGATCTTATGTTCCGTTGATCCAATACAAATCCCCTTGATCTTCCTATTTCCCCTAATCATGCGTAGAAAGGGCTCCAGCACCATACCAAATAACAATGGGGACAGTGGGCATCCCTGCTTAGTCCTATTACATATCTCAAAATAATCTGATAGTCTATCATTAACTTTAACCCTTGCTCTAGGATATGTGCAGTGCCGTTACCCATCCCATCATTCGCTCTCTCAGACCCATCTCCCTCAAAACTCCCACCATAAACTCCCACCCCACCCTATCAAATGCTTTTTTCAGCATCCATTGAAATTACTACACTCAGGGTCTGGTTCGGTCCATTATGAATGCAATGAAATACATGCAGGGCCCGAATAGTATTATTTCTAGTCTCTCGGCCCTTCATAAACCCTGTTTGTTCTGGGTGAATCAATTTAACTATATCTTCTTGTAACCTTAGGCCAGAATTGTAGCCAGGAGCTTAGTGTCAGAGTTAAGGAGGGAGATAGGTCTGTAACTGGCACAGCACTGAGGATCTTTCCCTACCTTTGGGAGAACCGTCACATAAGGCAACAGTGCCTCTGGAGGCAATGGGTTAGAGACCGAGATAGAGTTAAGGTATCTGCAAAGAGGTACCAACAGGACTGAGGAAAACTTTTTATAATACATATTTGTGAAATCATGAGATCCTGGGTTTTTACCTAATGGCAAGGCCGCAATCACTCTGCCCAGCTCTTCAATGGAGATTGCTTTTTCCATTTCCTCCAAGGCCACAGTTGGAATGGCCTGTAGCCCTGAGGCCTCAAGATATTCTCGAATTCTATCCAAATGTCCACCCTCCTTCGCCCCCACAAGAACTGAGTCCATTTTATATAGAAATGCAAAAAAGCGATGAAACTCAGCTGCTATTGCTTGGGAGTCCACTATCTGCTTATTGCCTGTCTTTATAGTGTGAACTTGGTGTGAAGCCTGTTGTTTCTTTAGTTGTCTAGCCAATAGTCTCCCAACCTTATTTCCCTGTTCATAGAATAGGTGGGCAAAATATGTTTATATGTTTATCTTGAACTTTTTGATCGAAAAGGCTGCCTGCAGTTTCTCCAGTCTCTGCACGTCCCCCGGTTTTAATTTCAAGTTTAAATATTTCCTCTAAGAGCATGACCATTTCCTTCTGTCTCTCTTTTTTAATATGCAAACCCATTGAAATTAACTCCCCTCTGATGACCGCCTTGTGGCTTCCCATACCACTTGGTCAGACACCTCCTCTGATATATTGGTCTCAAAGTATAGTGCTAGTGTGAGGGACAAGGATTCCACATTCTGTTTATCATCCAAAATAGAATTATTCAATCGCCATGTTCTTTCCAGGCTCCCAATCGATGCCGGACATATTGTTAAACTTATTGGAGCATGGTCTGACATGGTGATTGACTCAATAGTTGATGAATTTACATAATTCAGATAATATTAATCGATCCACCACATATCAATCCTTGAATATACACTGTGTATTTTGGAGTAATAACTGAAATCCCTCCAAATGTCCACCAAATGCAGAGAGCGAAGGCGCTGTTTAACAATGCCTTATGACACACAAAGGTTTTCCCTGAAGGGGTGTCTAGACTAGGGTCCAAGGCAATGTTAAAATCTTCTCCCAAATCCAATATACCTTCCCGAAACGTCCCCAATAATATCCAAAGTTTTAGATAAAAATGTAATGATATGGCTATTGGGGGCATATATAGTAGCTAGGGTATAACACTGGCCCTGGATCTTTCCTTTAACAAAAAGAAAGCGGCCCTCAGGATCTATTCGTATTTCTGTGGGTACTAGGGGACATTGTTTGTGTATAGCTATTGTAATTCCTCTAGCCCCAGGAATGGGTGAAGGTGCATGAAACCATTGATTCTATGGAAAAAGAGGCATACGAGGGGTCGACCCTGCCACGAAGTGCGTCTCTTGCAAAAAAACTATCTCTGCCTTCATGTGATGCAGTTCATGCCAGAAGTGTCCCCTCTTACCAATCAAACAAAGCTCTCTCACATTATACAAAACAATTTTCATTCTACCTGCCATTCTCTCGTTACTCCCCTGAGTATCTTAAGAGATTAAGAGAGAACAGAGGGAAAATACAACCTCTCCCCCCACCCAAAACCCTTTCCTCTTCGCCTTTTTCACTTTATACCACTATGTAGGCATATCTTTCTATGACTGGATTATAGTCCTGTCTTATCCACATCCTAATCAATTGACCGTCGACCTTTAACTGGCACTTGGTGCCATCGTTCTGGTCTTTGTAGTGATGGTTTGTAGTTATTCAAGCTCCAACCCAGAAAGTCCACTAGGTGGAGCTCCAGCACCTCTGTGAAGTGTTGCAAGTCATCTTTTGTTTTAAGTGTTGCTTTCCCATTCCGGTTGCTACAACCATAAAGGGATAACCCCAGCGATATTTAACATCGGCTGCTTGTAGAACTTCCAGCAAGGATTTAATCATTCTGCGTTGCATAAGAGTTCTTTATGATAAATCGGGAAATAAGGCTGTTTGTGCACCTTCAAAATCAACCATGGATTTATTACGGGCTGCTTTCATGACTCGAACATCGTCTGTTCGGTCGTTCGCAGAATTGCGAACGATATGGGCTGTCCGTGCCAAATTCGAGTGGCGCGTCACGGCCCATAATTCACTGCAGCATCGCAGTGCATTGCTGGCTGATGATTGGAAAAGCATGCACTATGACCCGCATGCTTGGCCAATCACAGTGCCGTCTGTACAGAGAGCTGTAATTGGCCAAAGCCAGGGTGGCTTTGGCCAATTATGGCTCAGAGGGTTTAGTACACGCCCCCACTATATAAGGCCGCCTGCATGTCGGCCCTGTGTAGTGTGTTCCGGTGTTGAGAGACAGAGAGAAAGTGTTATTTGATTTAAGTTAGATAGATTAGGCAGGACAGTCAGTCAGTTAGCTGCACCTACAGTGTATTGAGTATATATATATATATATATATATATATATGCATCCCAGGTGTTGTGTGTATATATATATATATATATATACACTGTATTCAGTTTAGCTAGATCTGATCTTGTTATTCTCTTCCTACTGACAGGCAGGCAGGTGTTGTTACAGTATTTACAGCTACCTGAAGAAAATTGCTGGTGTTCTTCTGATCCTATTAATACCACAGTCAGGCAGGTACAGTATTTACAGTTAGTGTAGTGCGTCCACTGCACAGTGTTCAGCTAAAGCTACCTGTAAAAGATTGGTGGTGTTTTTCTGATCCTATCACTACCGCAGGCAGCTACATTATTTACAAGTTAGTGTAGTGCGACCTCTGCACAGTGTTCAGCTAAAGCTACAAGTTAGTGTAGTGCGACCTCTGCACAGTGTTCAGCTAAAGCTACAAGTTAGTGTAGTACGACCTCTGCAAAGTGTTCAGCTAAAGCTACACGTTAGTGTAGTGTGACCTCTGCACAGTGTTCAGCTAAAGCTACAAGTTAGTGTAATGCGACCTCTGCACAATGTTCAGCTAAAGCTACGAGTTAGTGTAGTGTGACCTCTGCACAGTGTTCAGATAAAGCTACAAGTTAGTGTAGTGTGACTTCTGCACAGTGTTCAATTAAAGCTACTAGTTAGTGTAGTGCAACCTCTGCACAGTGATCAGCTAAAGCTACGAGTTAGTGTAGTGCGTCCTCTGCACAGTGTTCAGCTAAAGCTATGAGTTAGTGTAGTGTGACCTCTGCACAATGTTCAGCTAAAGCTACAAGTTAGTGTAGTGCAAACTCTGCACAGTGTTCAGCTAAAGCTACAAGTTAGTGTAGTGCAACCTCTGCACAGTGTTCAGCTAAAGCTACCTGTAGAAGGTTGGTGGTGTTTTCCTGATCCTATCACTACCGCAGGCAGCTACATTATTTAAACGTTAGTGTAGTGCGTCCTCTGCACAGTGTTCAGCTAAAGCTACCTGTAGAAGGTTGGTGGTATTTTCATGATCCTATCACTACCACAGGCAGCTACATTATGTAAAGGTTAGAGTAGTGCATCCTCTGCACAGTGTTCAGCTAAAGCTACAATTTAGTGCAGTGCGACCTCTGCACAGTGTTCAGCTAAAGCTACAAGTTAGTGTAGTGCGTCCGATGCACAGTGTTCAGCTAAAGCTACAATTTAGTGTATTGCGTCCTCTGCACAGTGTTCAGCTCAAGCTACTAGTTAGTGTAGTGCGACCTATGCACAGTGTTCAGCTAAAGCTACCTGTAGAAGGTTGGTGCTGTTTTCCTGATCCTATCACTACCGCAGGCAGATACATTATTTAAACGTTAGTGTAGTGCGTCCTCTGCACAGTGTTTAGCTAAAGCTACTAGTTAGTGTAGTGCGACCTCTGCACAATGTTCAGCTAAAGCTACAAGTTAGTGTAGTGCAACCTCTGCACAGTGTTCAGCTAAAGCTACAAGTTAGTGTAGTGCGACCTCTGCACAGTGTTCAGCTAAAGCTACGAGTTAGTGTAGTGCGACCTCTGTACAGTGTTCAACTAAAGCTACTAGTTAGTGTAGTGCAACCTCTGCACAGTGTTCAGCTAAAGCTACGAGTTAGTGTAGTGCGACCTCTGCACAGTGTTCAGCTAAAGCTACTAGTTAGTGTAGTGTGACCTCTGCACAGTGTTCAGCTAAAGCTAAAAGTTAGTGTAGTGCGACCTCTGCACAGTGTTCAGCTAAAGCTACAAGTTAGTGTAGTGCAACCTCTGCACAGTGTTCAGCTAAAGCTATAAGTTAGTGTAGTGCGACCTCTGCACAGTGTTCAGCAAAGCTACCTGTAGAAGATTGGTGGTGATTTTCTGATCCTATCACTACCGCAGGCAGCTACATTATTTACACGTTAGTGTAGTGCGACCTCTGCACAGTGTTCAGCTAAAGCTACCTGTAGAAGGTCGGTGGTGTTTTCCTGATCCTATCACTACCGCAGGCAGCTACATTATTTAAACGTTAGTGTAGTGCATCCTCTGCACAGTGTTCAGCTAAAGCTACCTGTAGAAGGTTGGTGGTATTTTTCTGATCCTATCACTACCGCAGGCAGCTACATTATGTAAACGTTAGTGTAGTGCGTCCTCTGCACAGTGTTCAGCTAAAGCTACAAGTTAGTGCAGTGCGACCTCTGCACAGTGTTCAGCTAAAGCTACAACTTAGTGTAGTGCGACTTCTGCACATTGTTCAGCTAAATCTACCTGTAGAAGATTGGTGGTGTTTTTCTGATCCTATCACTACCGCAGGCAGCTACATTATTTACATGTTAGTGTAGTGCAACCTTAGCACAGTGTTCAGCTAAAGCTACCTGTAGAAGGTTGGTGGTGTTTTCCTGATCCTGTCACTACCGCAGGCAGCTACATTTTTTAAACATTAGTGTAGTGCGTCCTCTGCACAGTGTTCAAGTAAAGCTACCTGTAGAAGGTTGGTGGTGTTTTCCTGATCCTGTCACTACCGCAGGCAGCTACATTATTTAAACATTAGTGTAGTGCGTCCTCTGCACAGTTTTCAGCTAAAGCTATGAGTTAGTGTAGTGCAACCTCTGCACAGTTTTCAGCTAAAGCTACAAGTTAGTGTAGTGCGACCTCTGCACAGTGTTCAGCTAAAGCTACAAATTAGTGTAGTGCGACCTCTGCACAGTGTTCAGCTAAAGCTACCTGTAGAAGATTGGTGGTGTTTTTCTGATCCTATCACTACCGCAGGCAACTACATTATTTACACATTAGTGTAGTGCGACCTCTGCACAGTGTTCAGCTAAAGCTACCTGTAGAAGGTTAGTGGTGTTTTCCTGATCCTATCACTACCGCAGGCAGCTACATCATTTAAACGTTTGTGTAGTGCGTCCGCTGCACAGTGTTCAGCTAAAGCTACCTGTAGAAGGTTGGTGGAATTTTCCTGATCCTTTCACTACCACAGGCAGCTACATTATGTAAACGTTAGTGTAGTGCGTCCTCTGCACAGTGTTCAGCTAAAGCTACAAGTTGGTGTAGTGCGACCTCTGCACAGTGTTCAGCTAAAGCTACAAGTTGGTGTAGTGCGACCTCTGCACAGTGTTCAGCTAAAGCTACATGTAGAAGATTGGTGGTGTTTTTCTGATCCTATCACTACCGCAGGCAGCTACATTATTTACACGTTAGTGTAGTGCGACCTCTGCACAGTGTTCAGCTAAGGCTACCTGTAGAAGGATGGTGGTGTTTTCCTGATCCTATCACTACCGCAGGCAGCTACATTATTTAAACCTTAGTGTAGTGCGTCCTCTGCACAGTGTTCAGCTAAAGCTACCTGTAGAAGGTTGGTGCTGTTTTCCTGATCCTATCACTACCGCAGACAGATACATTATTTAAACGTTAGCGTAGTGTGTCCTCTGCACAGTGTTCAGCTAAAGCTACAAGTTAGTGTAGTGCAACCTCTGCACAGTGTTCAGCTAAAGCTACAAGTTAGTGTAGTGCGACCTCTGCACAGTGTTCAGCTAAAGCTACAAGTTAGTGTAGTGCGACCTCTGCACAGTGTTCAGCTAAAGCTACAAGTTAGTGTAGTGCGACCTCTGCACAGTGTTCAGCTAAAGCTACGAGTTAGTGTAGTGCGACCTCTGTACAGTGTTCAACTAAAGCTACTAGTTAGTGTAGTGCAACCTCTGCACAGTGTTCAGCTAAAGCTACGAGTTAGTGTAGTGCGACCTCTGCACAGTGTTCAGCTAAAGCTACAAGTTAGTGTAGTGCAACCTCTGCACAGTGTTCAGCTAAAGCTGCAAGTTAGTGTAGTGCGACCTCTGCACAGTGTTCAGCAAAGCTACCTGTAGAAGATTGGTGGTGTTTTTCTGATCCTATCACTACCGCAGGCAGCTACATTATTTACACGTTAGTGTAGTGCGACCTCTGCACAGTGTTCAGCTAAAGCTACCTGTAGAAGGTTGGTGGTATTTTTCTGATCCTATCACTACCACAGGCAGCTACATTATTTAAATGTTAGTGTAGCGCGTCCTCTGCACAGTGTTCAGCTAAAGCTACCTGTAGAAGGTTGGTGGTATTTTTCTGATCCTATCACTACCGCAGGCAGCTACATTATGTAAACGTTAGTGTAGTGCGTCCTCTGCACAGTGTTCAGCTAAAGCTACGAGTTAGTGTAGTGCGACCTCTGCACAGTGTTCAGCTAAAGCTACAAGTTAGTGTAGTGCAACCTCTGCACAGTGTTCAGCTAAAGCTGCAAGTTAGTGTAGTGCGACCTCTGCACAGTGTTCAGCAAAGCTACCTGTAGAAGATTGGTGGTGTTTTTCTGATCCTATCACTAACGCAGGCAGCTACATTATTTACACGTTAGTGTAGTGCGACCTCTGCACAGTGTTCAGCTAAAGCTACCTGTAGAAGGTTGGTGGTATTTTTCTGATCCTATCACTACCACAGGCAGCTACATTATTTAAATGTTAGTGTAGCGCGTCCTCTGCACAGTGTTCAGCTAAAGCTACCTGTAGAAGGTTGGTGGTATTTTTCTGATCCTATCACTACCGCAGGCAGCTACATTATGTAAACGTTAGTGTAGTGCGTCCTCTGCACAGTGTTCAGCTAAAGCTACAAGTTAGTGCAGTGCGACCTCTGCACAGTGTTCAGCTAAAGCTACAAGTTAGTGCAATGCGACTTCTGCACATTGTTCAGCTAAAGCTACCTGTAGAAGATTGGTGGTGTTTTTCTGATCCTATCACTACCGCAGGCAGCTACATTATTTACATGTTAGTGTAGTGCAACCTTAGCACAGTGTTCAGCTAAAGCTACCTGTAGAAGGTTGGTTGTGTTTTCCTGATCCTGTCACTACCGCAGGCAGCTACATTATTTAAACATTAGTGTAGTGCGTCCTCTGCACAGTGTTCAGCTAAAGCTACCTGTAGAAGGTTGGTGCTGTTTTCCTGATCCTATCACTACCGCAGACAGATACATTATTTAAACGTTAGCGTAGTGTGTCCTCTGCACAGTGTTCAGCTAAAGCTACGAGTTAGTGTAGTGCAACCTCTGCACAGTGTTCAGCTAAAGCTACAAGTTAGTGTAGTGCGACCTCTGCACAGTGTTCAGCTAAAGCTACAAGTTAGTGTAGTGCGACCTCTGCACAGTGTTCAGCTAAAGCTACAAGTTAGTGTAGTGCGACCTCTGCACAGTGTTCAGCTAAAGCTACGAGTTAGTGTAGTGCGACCTCTGTACAGTGTTCAACTAAAGCTACTAGTTAGTGTAGTGCAACCTCTGCACAGTGTTCAGCTAAAGCTACGAGTTAGTGTAGTGTGACCTCTGCACAGTGTTCAGCTAAAGCTACTAGTTAGTGTAGTGCGACCTCTGCACAGTGTTCAGCTAAAGCTACAAGTTAGTGTAGTGCAACCTCTGCACAGTGTTCAGCTAAAGCTGCAAGTTAGTGTAGTGCGACCTCTGCACAGTGTTCAGCAAAGCTACCTGTAGAAGATTGGTGGTGTTTTTCTGATCCTATCACTACCGCAGGCAGCTACATTATTTACACGTTAGTGTAGTGCGACCTCTGCACAGTGTTCAGCTAAAGCTACCTGTAGATGGTTGGTGGATTTTTCCTGATCCTATCACTACCGCAGGCAGCTACATTATTTAAATGTTAGTGTAGTGCGTCCTCTGCACAGTGTTCAGCTAAAGCTACCTGTAGAAGGTTGGTGGTATTTTTCTGATCCTATCACTACCGCAGGCAGCTACATTATGTAAACGTTAGTGTAGTGCATCCTCTGCACAGTGTTCAGCTAAAGCTACAAGTTAGTGCAGTGCGACCTCTGCACAGTGTTCAGCTAAAGCTACAAGTTAGTGCAGTGCGACTTCTGCACATTGTTCAGCTAAAGCTACCTGTAGAAGATTGGTGGTGTTTTTCTGATCCTATCACTACCGTAGGCAGCTACATTATTTACATGTTAGTGTAGTGCAACCTTAGCACAGTGTTCAGCTAAAGCTACCTGTAGAAGGTTGGTTGTGTTTTCCTGATCCTGTCACTACCGCAGGCAGCTACATTTTTTAAACATTAGTGTAGTGCGTCCTCTGCACAGTGTTCAGCTAAAGCTATGAGTTAGTGTAGTGCGACCTCTGCACAGTGTTCAGCTAAAGCTACAAGTTAGTGTAGTGCGACCTCTGCACAGTGTTCAGCTAAAGCTACAAGTTAGTGTAGTGCGACCTCTGCATAGTGTTCAGCTAAAGCTACCTGTAGAAGATTGGTGGTGTTTTTCTGATCCTATCACTACCGCAGGCAACTACATTATTTACACATTAGTGTAGTGCGACCTCTGCACAGTGTTCAGCTAAAGCTACCTGTAGAAGGTTGGTGGTGTTTTCCTGATCCTATCACTACCGCAGGCAGCTACATCATTTAAAAGTTTGTGTAGTGCGTCCTCTGCACAGTGTTCAGCTAAAGCTACCTGTAGAAGGTTGGTGGTATTTTCCTGATCCTTTCACTACCACAGGCAGCTACATTATGTAAACGTTAGTGTAGTGCGTCCTCTGCACAGTGTTCAGCTAAAGCTACAAGTTAGTGTAGTGCGACCTCTGCACAGTGTTCAGCTAAAGCTACCTGTAGAAGATTGGTGGTGTTTTTCTGATCCTATCACTACCGCAGGCAGCTACATTATTTACACATTAGTGTAGTGCGACCTCTGCACAGTGTTCAGCTAAGGCTACCTGTAGAAGGATGGTGGTGTTTTCCTGATCCTATCACTACCGCAGGCAGCTACATTATTTAAACATTTGTGTAGTGTGTCCTCTGCACAGTGTTCAGCTAAAGCTAAGTGAAGAAGGTTGGTGCTGTTTTCCTGATCCTATCACTACCGCAGACAGATACATTATTTAAACGTTAGCGTAGTGCGTCCTCTGCACAGTGTTCAGCTAAACCTACAAGTTAGTGTAGTGTGACCTCTGCACAGTGTTCAGCTAAAGCTACCTGTAGAAAATTGGTGGTGTTTTTCTGATCTTATCACTACCGCAGGCAGCAACATTATTTACACATTAGTGTAGTGCAACCTTAGCACCGTGTTCAGCTAAAGCTACCTGTAGAAGGTTGGTGGTGTTTTCCTGATCCTATCACTACCGCAGATAGCTACATCATTTAAATTTGTGTAGTGCGTCCTCTGCACAGTGTTCAGCTAAAGCTACCTGTAGAAGGTTGGTGGTATTTTCCTGATCCTTTCACTACCACAGGCAGCTACATTATGTAAACGTTAGTGTAGTGCGTCCACTGCACAGTGTTCAGCTAAAGCTACAAGTTAGTGTAGTGCGACCTCTGCACAGTGTTCAGCTAAAGCTACCTGTAGAAGATTGGTGGTGTTTTTCTGATCCTATCACTACCGCAGGCAGCTACATTATTTACACGTTAGTGTAGTGCGACCTCTGCACAGTGTTCAGCTAAGGCTACCTGTAGAAGGATGGTGGTGTTTTCCTGATCCTATCACTACCGCAGGCAGCTACATTATTTAAACATTAGTGTAGTGCGTCCTCTGCACAGTGTTCAGCTAAAGCTACCTGTAGAAGGTTGGTGCTGTTTTCCTGATCCTATCACTACCGCAGACAGATACATTATTTAAACGTTAGCGTAATGCGTCCTCTGCACAGTGTTCAGCTAAAGCTACGAGTTAGTGTAGTACAACCTCTGCACAGTGTTCAGCTAAAGCTACAAGTTAGTGTAGTGCGACCTCTGCACAGTGTTCAGCTAAAGCTACGAGTTAGTGTAGTGCGACCTCTGTACAGTGTTCAACAAAAGCTACTAGTTAGTGTAGTGCAACCTCTGCACAGTGTTCAGCTAAAGCTACGAGTTAGTGTAGTGCGACCTCTGCACAGTGTTCAGCTAAAGCTACTAGTTAGTGTAGTGCGACCTCTGCACAGTGTTCAGCTAAAGCTACAAGTTAGTGTAGTGCAACCTCTGCACAGTGTTCAGCTAAAGCTGCAAGTTAGTGTAGTGCGACCTCTGCACAGTGTTCAGCAAAGCTACCTGTAGAAGATTGGTGGTGTTTTTCTGATCCTATCACTACCGCAGGCAGCTACATTATTTAAACGTTAGTGTAGTGCGTCCTCTGCACAGTGTTCAGCTAAAGCTACAAGTTAGTGTAGTGCGTCCTCTGCACAGTGTTCAAGTAAAGCTACCTGTAGAAGGTTGGTGGTGTTTTCCTGATCCTGTCACTACCGCAGGCAGCTACATTATTTAAACGTTAGTGTAGTGCGACCTCTGCACAGTGTTCAGCTAAAGCTACAAGTTAGTGTAGTGCGTCCTCTGCACAGTGTTCAAGTAAAGCTACCTGTAGAAGGTTGGTGGTGTTTTCCTGATCCTGTCACTACCGCAGGCAGCTACATTATTTAATCATTAGTGTAGTGCGTCCTCTGCACAGTGTTCAGCTAAAGCTATGAGTTAGTGTAGTGCGACCTCTGCACAGTGTTCAGCTAAAGCTACAAGTTAGTGTAGTGCGACCTCTGCACAGTGTTCAGCTAAAGCTACAAGTTAGTGTAGTGCGACCTCTGCACAGTGTTCAGATAAAGCTACCTTTGAAGATTGGTGGTGTTTTTCTGATCCTATCACTACCGCAGGCAGCTACATTATTTACACATTAGTGTAGTACGACCTCTGCACAGTGTTCAACTAAAGCTACCTGTAGAAGGTTGGTGGTGTTTTCCTGATCCTATCACTACCGCAGGCAGCTACATTATTTACACATTAGTGTAGTACGACCTCTGCACAGTGTTCAACTAAAGCTACCTGTAGAAGGTTGGTGGTGTTTTCCTGATCCTAATACTACCGCAGGCAGCTACATTATTTAAACGTTAGTGTAGTGCGTCCTCTGCACAGTGTTCAGCTAAAGCTACAAGTTAGTGCAGTGCGATCTCTGCACAGTGTTCAGCTAAAGGTACAAGTTAGTGTAATGCGACCTCTGCACAGTGTTCAGCTAAAGCTACCGGTAGAAGATTGGTGGTGTTTTTCTGATCCTGTCACTACCGCAGGCAGCTACATTATTTACACGTTAGTGTAGTGCAACCTCTGCACAGTGTTCAGCTAAGGCTACCTTTAGAAGGATGATGGTGTTTTCCTGATCCTATCACTACCGCAGGCAGCTACATTATTTAAACATTAGTGTAGTGCGTCCTCTGCACAGTGTTCAGCTAAAGCTACCTGTAGAAGGTTGGTGGTATTTTCCTGATCCTATCATTACTGCAGGCAGCTACATTATTTAAACGTTAGTGTTTTGTGTCCTCTGCACAGTGTTCAGCTTAAGCTACCTGTAGAAGGTTGGTGCTGTTTTCCTGATCATATCACTACTGCAGGCAGCTACTTGATTTAAATGTTAGTGTAGTGCGTCCTCTGCACAATGTTCAGCTAAAGCTACCTGTAGAAGGTTGGTGGTGTTTTTCTGATCCTATCATTACTGCAGGCAGCTACATTATTTAAACGTTAGTGTTTTGTGTCCTCTGCACAGTGTTCAGCTAAAGCTACCTGTAGAAGGTTGGTGCTGTTTTCCTGATCATATCACTACTGCAGGCAGCTACTTGATTTAAATGTTAGTGTAGTGCGTCCTCTGCACAATGTTCAGCTAAAGCTACCTGTAGAAGGTTGGCAGGCAGCTACATTATTTACACGTTAGCGTAGTGCGTCCTCTGCACAGTGTTCAGCTAAAGCTACGAGTTAGTGTAGTGCAACCTCTGCACAGTGTTCAGCTAATGCTACAAGTTAGTGTAGTGCGACCTCTGCACAGTGTTCAGCTAAAGCTACAAGTTAGTGTAGTGCGACCTCTGCACAGTGTTGAGCTAAAGCTACGAGTTAGTGTAGTGTGACCTCTGTACAGTGTTCAACTAAAGCTACTAGTTAGTGTAGTGCAACCTCTGCAGAGTGTTCAGCTAAAGCTACGAGTTAGTGTAGTGCGACCTCTGCACAGTGTTCAGCTAAAGCTACTAGTTAGTGTAGTGTGACCTCTGCACAGTGTTCAGCTAAAGCTACAAGTTAGTGTAGTGCGACCTCTGCACAGTGTTCAGCTAAAACTACAAGTTACCTGTAGAAGGTTGGTGGTGTTTTCCTGATCCTATAATTACCGCAGGCAGCTACATTATTTAAACGTTAGTGTAGTGCATCCTCTGCACAGTGTTCAGCTAAAGCTACCTGTAGAAGGTTGGCAGGCAGCTACATTATTTACACGTTAGTGTAGTGCGACCTCTGCACAGTGATCTGCTAAAGCTACCTGTAGAAGGTTGGTGGTGTTTTCCTGATCCTATCATTACCGCAGGCAGCTACATTATTTAAACGTTAGTGTAGTGCGTCCTCTGCACAGTGTTCAGCTAAAGCTACCTGTAGAAGGTTGGCAGGCAGCTACATTATTTACACGTTAGTGTAGTGTCGACCTCTGCACAGTGTTCAGCTAAAGCTACCTGTAGAAGGTTGGTGGTGTTTTCCTGATTATATCATTACCGCAGGCAGCTACATTATTTAAACATCAGTGTAGTGCGTCCTCTGCACAGTGTTCAGCTAAAGCTACCTGTAGAAGGTTGGTGGTGTTTTCCTGATCCTATCACTACCGCAGGCAGGTACATTATTTAAACGTTAGTGTAGTGCGTTCTCTGCACAGTGTTCAGCTAAAGCTACCTGTAGAAGGTTGGTGGTGTTTTCCTGATCCCTTCATTACCGCAAGCAGCTACCTTTTTTAAACGTTAGTGTAGTGCATCCACTGCATAGTGTTCAGCTAAAGCTATGAGTTAGTGTAGTGCAACCTCTGCACAGTGTTCAGCTAAAGCTACAAGTTAGTGTAGTGCAACCTCTATACAGTGTTCAGCTTAAACTACAAGTTAGTGTAGTGTGACCTCTGCACAGTGTTCAGCTAAAGCTACTAGTTAGTGTAGTGCCACCTCTGCACAGTGTTCAGCTAAAGTTACCTGTAGAAGGTTGGTGGTGTTTTCCTGATCCTATCACTACTGCAGGCAGCTACATTATTTAAACATTAGTGTAGTGCATCCTCTGCACAGTGTTCAGCTAAAGCTACCTGTAGAAGCTTGGCAGGCAGCTACATTATTTACACGTTAGTGTAGTGTCGACCTCTGCACAGTGTTCAGCTAAAGCTACCTGTAGAAGGTTGGTTGTGTTTTCCTGATTATATCATTTCCGCAGGCAGCTACATTATTTAAACATCAGTGTAGTGCGTCCTCTGCACAGTGTTCAGCTAAAGCTACCTGTAGAAGGTTGGTGGTGTTTTCCTGATCCTATCACTACCGCAGGCAGGTACATTATTTAAACGTTAGTGTAGTGCGTTCTCTGCACAGTGTTCAGCTAAAACTACCTGTAGAAAGTTGGTGTTTTTTTCCTGATCCTTTCATTACCGCAGGCAGCTACCTTTTTTAAACGTTAGTGTAGTGCGTCCACTGCACAGTGTTCAGCTAAAGCTATGAGTTAGTGTAGTGCAACCTCTGCACAGTGTTCAGCTAAAGCTACAAGTTAGTGTAGTACAACCTCTATACAGTGTTCAGCTTAAACTACAAGTTAGTGTAGTGTGACCTCTGCACAGTGTTCAGCTAAAGCTACTAGTTAGTGTAGTGCCACCTCTGCACAGTGTTCAGCTAAAGTTACCTGTAGAAGGTTAGTGGTGTTTTCCTGATCCTATCACTACTGCAGGCAGCTACATTATTTAAACATTAGTGTAGTGCATCCTCTGCACAGTGTTCAGCTAAAACTACCTGTAGAAGGTTGGCAGGCAGCTACATTATTTACATGTTAGTGTAGTGCGAACTCTGCACAGTGTTCAGCTAAAGCTACCTGTAGAAGGTTGGTGGTGTTTTCCTGATCATATCACTACTGCAGGCAGCTACTTGATTTAAACGTTAGTGTAGTGCGTCCTCTGCACAGTGTTCAGCTAAAGCTACCTGTAGAAGGTTGGCAGGCAGCTACATTATTTACACATTAGTGTAGTGCGACCTCTGCACAATGTTCAGCTAAAGCTACCTGTAGAAGGTTGGTGATGTTTTCCTGATCCTTTCATTACCGCAGGCAGCTACCTTATTTAAACGTTAGTGTAGTGCATCCTCTGCACAGTGTTCAGCTAAAGCTATGAGTTAGTGTAGTGCAACCTCTGCACAGTGTTCAGCTAAAGCTACTAGTTAGTGTAGTGTGACCTCTGCACAGTGTTCAGCTAAAGCTACAAGTTAGTGTAGTGCGACCTCTGCACAGTGTTCAGCTAAAACTACAAGTTACCTGTAGAAGGTTGGTGGTGTTTTCCTGATCCTATAATTACCGCAGGCAGCTACATTATTTAAACGTTAGTGTAGTGCATCCTCTGCACAGTGTTCAGCTAAAGCTACCTGTAGAAGGTTGGCAGGCAGCTACATTATTTACACGTTAGTGTAGTGCGACCTCTGCACAGTGATCTGCTAAAGCTACCTGTAGAAGGTTGGTGGTGTTTTCCTGATCCTATCATTACCGCAGGCAGCTACATTATTTAAACGTTAGTGTAGTGCGTCCTCTGCACAGTGTTCAGCTAAAGCTACCTGTAGAAGGTTGGCAGGCAGCTACATTATTTACACGTTAGTGTAGTGTCGACCTCTGCACAGTGTTCAGCTAAAGCTACCTGTAGAAGGTTGGTGGTGTTTTCCTGATTATATCATTACCGCAGGCAGCTACATTATTTAAACATCAGTGTAGTGCGTCCTCTGCACAGTGTTCAGCTAAAGCTACCTGTAGAAGGTTGGTGGTGTTTTCCTGATCCTATCACTACCGCAGGCAGGTACATTATTTAAACGTTAGTGTAGTGCGTTCTCTGCACAGTGTTCAGCTAAAGCTACCTGTAGAAGGTTGGTGGTGTTTTCCTGATCCCTTCATTACCGCAAGCAGCTACCTTTTTTAAACGTTAGTGTAGTGCATCCACTGCACAGTGTTCAGCTAAAGCTATGAGTTAGTGTAGTGCAACCTCTGCACAGTGTTCAGCTAAAGCTACAAGTTAGTGTAGTGCAACCTCTATACAGTGTTCAGCTTAAACTACAAGTTAGTGTAGTGTGACCTCTGCACAGTGTTCAGCTAAAGCTACTAGTTAGTGTAGTGCCACCTCTGCACAGTGTTCAGCTAAAGTTACCTGTAGAAGGTTGGTGGTGTTTTCCTGATCCTATCACTACTGCAGGCAGCTACATTATTTAAACATTAGTGTAGTGCATCCTCTGCACAGTGTTCAGCTAAAGCTACCTGTAGAAGCTTGGCAGGCAGCTACATTATTTACACGTTAGTGTAGTGTCGACCTCTGCACAGTGTTCAGCTAAAGCTACCTGTAGAAGGTTGGTTGTGTTTTCCTGATTATATCATTTCCGCAGGCAGCTACATTATTTAAACATCAGTGTAGTGCGTCCTCTGCACAGTGTTCAGCTAAAGCTACCTGTAGAAGGTTGGTGGTGTTTTCCTGATCCTATCACTACCGCAGGCAGGTACATTATTTAAACGTTAGTGTAGTGCGTTCTCTGCACAGTGTTCAGCTAAAACTACCTGTAGAAAGTTGGTGTTTTTTTCCTGATCCTTTCATTACCGCAGGCAGCTACCTTTTTTAAACGTTAGTGTAGTGCGTCCACTGCACAGTGTTCAGCTAAAGCTATGAGTTAGTGTAGTGCAACCTCTGCACAGTGTTCAGCTAAAGCTACAAGTTAGTGTAGTACAACCTCTATACAGTGTTCAGCTTAAACTACAAGTTAGTGTAGTGTGACCTCTGCACAGTGTTCAGCTAAAGCTACTAGTTAGTGTAGTGCCACCTCTGCACAGTGTTCAGCTAAAGTTACCTGTAGAAGGTTAGTGGTGTTTTCCTGATCCTATCACTACTGCAGGCAGCTACATTATTTAAACATTAGTGTAGTGCATCCTCTGCACAGTGTTCAGCTAAAACTACCTGTAGAAGGTTGGCAGGCAGCTACATTATTTACATGTTAGTGTAGTGCGAACTCTGCACAGTGTTCAGCTAAAGCTACCTGTAGAAGGTTGGTGGTGTTTTCCTGATCATATCACTACTGCAGGCAGCTACTTGATTTAAACGTTAGTGTAGTGCGTCCTCTGCACAGTGTTCAGCTAAAGCTACCTGTAGAAGGTTGGCAGGCAGCTACATTATTTACACATTAGTGTAGTGCGACCTCTGCACAATGTTCAGCTAAAGCTACCTGTAGAAGGTTGGTGATGTTTTCCTGATCCTTTCATTACCGCAGGCAGCTACCTTATTTAAACGTTAGTGTAGTGCATCCTCTGCACAGTGTTCAGCTAAAGCTATGAGTTAGTGTAGTGCAACCTCTGCACAGTGTTCAGCTAAAGCTACAAGTTAGTGTAGTGCAACCTCTATACAGTGTTCAGCTTAAACTACAAGTTAGTGTAGTGTGACCTCTGCACAGTGTTCAGCTAAAGCTACTAGTTAGTGTAGTGCCACCTCTGCACAGTGTTCAGCTAAAGTTACCTGTAGAAGGTTGGTGGTGTTTTCCTGATCCTATCACTACTGCAGGCAGCTACATTATTTAAACATTAGTGTAGTGCATCCTCTGCACAGTGTTCAGCTAAAGCTACCTGTAGAAGGTTGGCAGGCAGCTACATTATTTACATGTTAGTGTAGTGCGACCTCTGCACAGTGTTCAGCTAAAGCTACCTGTAGAAGGTTGGTGGTGTTTTCCTGATCATATCACTACTGCAGGCAGCTACTTGATTTAAACTTTAGTGTAGTGCGTCCTCTGCACAGTGTTCAGCTAAAGCTACCTGTAGAAGTTTGGCAGGCAGCTACATTATTTACACATTAGTGTAGTGCGACCTCTGCACAATGTTCAGCTAAAGCTACCTGTAGAAGGTTGGTGGTGTTTTCTTGATCCTATCATTACCGCAGGCAGCTACATTATTTAAACGTCAGTGTAGTGCGTCCTCTGCACAGTGTTCAGCTAAAGCTACCTGTAGAAGGTTGGTGGTGTTTTCCTGATCCTATCACTACCGCAGGTAGGTACATTATTTAAACATTAGTGTAGTGCATCCTCTGCACAGTGTTCAGCTAAAGCTACCTGTAGAAGGTTGGTGGTGTTTTCCTGATCCTATCACTACCGCAGGCAGCTACATTATTTAAATGTTAATGTAGTGCGTCCTCTGCACCGTGTTCAGCTAAAGCTACCTGTAGAAGGTTGGTGGTGTTTTCCTGCTCCTATCACTACCACAGGCAGCTACATTATTTTAACGATAGTGTAGTGCGTCCTCTGCACAGTGTTCAGCTAAAGCTACGAGTTAGTGTAGTGCGACCTCTGCAGAGTGTTCAGCTAAAGCTACAAGTTAGTGTAGTGCGACCTCTGCACAGTGTTCAACTAAAGCTACCTGTAGAAGATTGGTGGTGTTCTCATACTAATAATACTACAGACAGTTGATTTTGCTAGCTGCAGTATCAGTATATATATATATATATATATATATATATATATATATATATCCCAGCTTAGTGCAGCTACATCTCTCTGCAGGCCATTAGTATTTGTGGCAAAGCAGCTGCCAACCCGGCCTCTTCCCTCGGCTCAATGGAATCAGTCACTCCTTCCCTAGCCCCGCCATGTCCTCCTGAAGAGTCCCCCGAACTGTTTGACCACAGTGTTGGGTACATGCTCCAAGAGGATGCCCAGCGTTTTGAAGTCTCCCATGATGGTACTCAGCTAGAGGAAGGCAGTAATGTGAGCCCAGACAGAGGGGGTGCCCAAGAAGGACAGCAATCTGGCAGTCATGTTGCCTCTGCTGCAACATACTGCCAGGTTTGCTGCAGTGATGAGGAGGGAGGGGATGGTCACTGACTCCACGTGGGTGCCTGATAGGAGAGAGAAGGAGGCATATCACCAATGAGGCAGGATGCTTCCAGGGGAAGCACACTGACTGCATCACACCACAAAGCTCCACATGTGCAGGGCCCTGCTGTCTCTGCGTGTTATTCCAAAAGTTCTTTGGTGTGGGCCTTTTTTGAGACGAGTGCATCAGATCGCACCGCTGCTATTTGCATATGTCTCAACATATGTCTCAAGCGTATCTCGCGTGGCCAAAACATCTCCCGCTTGGGCACCACATGCTTGACCAGACATATGTTGACCTGCCATGCAGTTCCTTGGCAAGCGTACCTGAAAGACCCACACCAAAGAACAAAGAGGACCTCTCCTTGCTCCTCATCAGCTGAGATCTCCAACCCCACTATACCTTCAGTCCTCTCTGAGACCTGCACTGAGAGGAATGAAGGTGTAGAATTACAGTATCTCACAAAAGTGAGTACACCCCTCACATTTTTGTAAATATTTTATTATATCTTTTCATGTGACAACACTGAAGAAATTACACTTTGCTACAATGTAAAGTAGTGAATGTACAGCTTGTGTAACAGTGTAAATTTGCTGTCCCCTCAAAATAACTCAACACGCAGCCATTAATGTCTAAACCGCTGGCAACAAAAGTGAGTACACCCCTAAGTGAATATGTCCAAATTTGGCCCAAAGTGTCAATATTTTGTTTGGCCACCATTATTTTCCACCACTGCCTTAACCCTCTTGGGCATGGAGTTCACCAGCGCTTCACAGGTTGCCACTGGAGTCCTCTTCCATTCCTCCATGACGATATCACGGAGCTGGTGGATGTTAGAGACCTTGCACTTCTGTTTGAGGATGCCCCACAGATGCTCAATAGTTTAGGTCTGGAGACATGCTTGGCCAGTCCATCACCTTTACCCTCAGCTTCTTTAGTAAGGCAGTGGTCATCTTGGAGGTGTGTTTGGGGTCGTTATCATGTTGGAATACTGCCCTGCGGCCCAGTCTCCAGAGGGAGGGGATCATGCTCTGCTTCAGTATGTCACAGTACATGTTGGCATTCATGGTTCCCTCAATGAACTGTAGCTCCCCATTGCTGGCAGCACTCATGCAGCCCCAGACCATGACACTCCCACCACCATGCTTGACTGTAGGCAAGACACACTTGTCTTTGTACTCCTCACCTGATTGCCGCCACACACGCTTGACACCATCTGAACCAAATAAGTTTATCTTGGTCTCGTCAGACCACAAGACGTGGCTCCAGTAATCCATGTCCTTAATCTGCTTATCTTCAGCAAACTGTTTGCGGGATTTCTTGTGCATCATCTTTAGAAAAGACTTCCTTCTGGGACGACAGCCATGAAGACCAATTTGTTGCAATGTGCAGCGTATGGTCTGAGTACTGACAGGCTGACCCCCCACCCCTTCAACCTCTGCAGAAATGCTGGCAGCACTCAGACGTCTAATTCCCAAAGACAACCTCTGGATATGATGCTGAGCATGTGCACTCAACTTCTTTGGTCGACCATGGCGAGGCCTGTTCTGAGTGGAGCCTGTCCTGTTAAACCACTGTATGGTCTTGACCACTGTGCTGCAGCTCAGTTTCAGGATCTTGGCAATCTTCTTATAGCCCAGGCCATCTTTATGTAGAGCAACAATTCTTTTTTTTTCAGATCCTCAGAGCATTCTTTGCCATGAGGTGCCATGTTGAACTGCCAGTGACCAGTATGACAGAGTTAGAGCGATAATACCAAATTTACCACACCTGCTCCCCCATTCTCACCTGAGACCTTGTAACACTAATGAGTCACATGACACCGGGGAGGGAAAATGGCTAATTGGGCCCAATTTGGAAACTTTCACTTAGGGGTGTACTCACTTTTGTTGCCAGAGGTTTAGACATTAATGGCTGTGTGTTGAGTTATTTTGGGGGGACAGAAAATTTACAGTGTTATACAAGCTGTACATTCACTACTTTACATTGTAGCAAAGTATAATTTCTTCAGTGTTGTCACATGAAAAGATATAATAAAATATTTACAAAAATGTGAGGGGTGTACTCACTTTTGTGAGATACTGTATGTGTGTCACAGCCAAGTACTTGTGGGCAATCTGCTATCGGTACACCAACGTCAGATTGTACCAGGCAAATTTCCCTGCCCCAGCTGCTGCACCGCCGAAGGAAGTTCGCTCCCAGCCATCCACATGCCCAGTGGTTGAATGCTAGCTTGGCAAAATTGCTAGCACTTCAACTGCTACCTTTTCAGTTGGTAGACTCCGCCCCCTTCCGTGAGTTTGTGGAATGTGCAGTTCCTCAATGGCAGGTACCCAAACACCACTTTTCTCACGGAAGGCGATTCCGGCTCTCTACCGGCATGTGGAAGGCAATGTCCATGCCTCGCTGGTAAGGTGCATATTACCGCTGACTCATGGTCCAGCAAGCATGGACAGGGACGTTACCTAATTTTCACGGCGCATTGGGTGACTCTGCTGGCAGCTGGGAAGGATGCAGGACAAGGTGCAGTAGTGTGGGAGGTTGTTCTGTCACCACGCCTCCAAAATGCTACTACTGGTGATTCTGACACACCTCTCTCCTCCACCCCCTCCTCTTCTTCTTCCTCCATGGCCTCTTCCTGTACTTTGTGCTCGGAACCAGCGGTGCTCCGTAGGTGTTCAAGGGGCTACGCAAGCACGCAGGCCAAAAGATGCCATGTGGTACTTGAGCTGGTGTGCTTGGGGGACAGGAGCCACACTGGGGCAGAGGTTCTGTCAGCTCTGCAGGGGCAGGTTCAGAGGTGGTTGAGGCCAGGCCAACTTAAGGCAGGAATGGTGGTTTGCGACAATGGCACCAACCTCCTGTCTGCCCTCTGACAGGGACAAATGCCCCATGTGCCCTGTTTGGCTCATGTCCTTAACTTGGTGGTGCAGCGGTTCTTGGGCAGGTACCCGGGCTTACAGGATGTCCTGAGGCAGGCCAGGAAAGTCTGTGTGCATTTCCGCCAGTCATATAATGCCAGTGCTTGGCTGGCTGACCTCCAAAAGGAATTTAACCTGCCCAAGAACCGCCTAATCTGTGACATGCCCACCAGGTGGAACTCAACAATGGCGATGCTGCAGCAGCTGCACACACAGCAGAGGGCCATCAATGAGCACCTGTGCGACTATGGCACCAGGACAGGGTCAGGAGAGCTTGTTTTTTTTTCCCCATGCCAGTGGGCCATGATCAGGGATGCATGCACTGTCCTGTCACCATTTGAGGAGGCTACGAAGATGGTGAGCCGTGACAGTGCATGCATCAGTGACACTGTCCCCCTTGTCCACCTGTTGGAGCACACGCTGCGTGGAATAATGGACAGGGCACTTGAGGCAGAATAGAGGCAGGAAGAGGAGGACTTCCTTAGCTCTCAAGGCCCCCTTTATCCAGACAGTGTTCCTGCATGCCCGCCGATCACACAGGAAGAGGACGAGGAGGAGGAGGAGGAGGAGGATTGTATCAGCATGGAGGTGGAGCCTGGCACTCAGCATCAGCAGCAGTCTTTAAGGGATCATTTACAGTCCCAAGAAACCCATGCACTTGTACGTGACTGGGAGGAGGTGGCTGCAGATCATGTAGTCCTTAGTGACCCAGAGGACTCCGGACCGAATGCCTCAGCAAACCTACGCTGCATGGCCTCCCTGATTCTGCAAAGCCTGTGGAAGGATCCTCGTATTCGTGGTAACAAGGAGAGGGATCAATACTGGCTGGCAACCCTCCTTGATCCACATTACAAGGGTAAGGTTGTGGACCTTATCTTGCCGTTGCAGAGAGAGCAGAGGATGAAACATCTTCGGGAGGCCTTGCAGAAAGGTCTGTGCAATGCGTTCCCAGAGACTGGGAGGTTACAAACTCCTGTTCCTGGACAACGTGTTGCTGCGGCTACGGTCAGTCAAAGAAGGAGTGGTGTAGAAGGTGGCCGTCTGACCGATGCGTTCAGACAATTTTTTAGTCCGCAGCCCCAAGGTATGATCGGTTCCAGCAACCATTGCCAGCGTCTGTTTTACATGGTGCAGGAATACCTAGGGGCAAGATCTGACTTGGACACCTTCCAGTAACCCAAATCCTCTGCGTTACTGGGTCTTGAGGATGGATCACTGGCCAGAGCTTGCACAGTATGCAATTGAGCTACTGGCCTGTCCTGCATCCAGTGTTCTTTTGGAACGCACATTCAGTGCTGCTGGAGGTTTTGTAACCGATCACAGGGTGCGCTTGTCCACCGACTCGGTCGATCGACTGACCTTCATAAAAATGAATCAGTCTTGGATCACCACCAGCTACCAAGCACCTGATGCTGATGTAACTGAATAATTTTTTTTTAAATGTCAGATCCCTTCAAGACTGCCTATGCTGATGCTGAGTGACTATCCTGTTATGCTGAGTGACTATCCTCTTCCACCTCAATGATCATGCTGATAGCTTGTAAGAATATTTTTGGTTCTGGGCGCCGCCACCAGTGGCTAAGGCCCAATTTTTCAGCCCCTGTTTAACAGGTGCGTGTAATTACAATTTTTGATGCAATATTTTGCAAGGAGGGTTCGTGGCTGCACTCAACTAGAGTATTTGTGAGGGGTTGCAGTGTTGTGGCACCAGCACTAGTGCCTAAGGCCCAATTTTTCAGCCCCTTTTCAACAGGAGCGTGTAATTACAATTTTTGATGCAATACTTTGCAGCAGGGCTTGTTCCTGCGCTCCAACTAGAGTATCTGTGAGGGGTTGCAGTGTTGTGGCACCAGCACCAGTGCCTAAGTCCCAATTTTTCTGCCCCTGTTCAACAGGGACATATAATTACAATTCTTGATCTAATATTTCACAGCAGGGCCTATTTCTGTGCCCACCAAGAGTAACTGTGAGGACTTACAGTGTTGTGGCACCACTACCACCACCACCAAAGGCCCAATTTTTCTGACCCTGTTCAACTGTAATTACAATTCTTGATCTAATGTTTCACAGCAGAGCCCCTTCCTGCGCCCACCAAGAGTAACTGTGAGGGCTTACAGTGTTGTGGCAACACCAACACCTAAGGCCCCAATTTCTGCAGAGTATATAGGACAGGCCTCTACTTTCAAACATCCAACTTACAAACGACTCCTACTTGCAAACGGAAGGAGACAACAGGAAGTGAGATGAAATCTACCCCTAGGAAGGGAAATTCTCTCCTGTAAGAGTTAATATGGGAAAAACGTGTCTCCTTTCCACTGATGCTTTATTACCAATTGTTTCACTAAGAACCCCAAATTGTCAAAAAACATTTGTCATTGGGACAGAAAGTGAGGTAAAATCTTCTGAAGAAGTGCACAGACAGCAAAACAAATGTCACAGAGGTGATAACCCTTCCCTATGTTTCAAAAAAGCTTAAAAATAGATTTTTTGTCTGGAGCTACACTTTAAAAATGTACCAGTTCACAATTACAAACAGATTCTACTTAACAACAAACCTACAGTCCCTGTCTTGTTTGCACCGCCTGTATACTGCTGTTCAGAAGGCCTGGGGCCCCACGCCTTTCCTTTTTTTTAATTCGGGTGCGGTGTTCCCCTTAATATCCATACAAGACCCAAAGGGTCTGGTAATGGACTGGGGGGGTACCCATGCCATTTGTCTCACTGATTTTCATCCATATTACCGGGACCGGACATTACATTAAAGCCGTAAGCAGTTTTAAATGACTTTTATTCCTTTAAAAATGTCATTTTGTGCAGGGACTGTTCTAAGCACGGGAAACACGCGCCATTTTACAGGTATACTATAGACACACCCCAGGTACGATATTTAAAGGAATATTTCACTTTTTTTTTCACTTTAAGCATCATTAAAATCACTGCTCCCAAAAAATGGCCGTTTTTAAAACTTTTTTTTGCATTGATACATGTCTCCTGGGGCAGGACCTGGGTCCCCAAACCCTTTTCAGGACAACACCATGCAAATTAGCCTTTAAAATGAGCACTTTTGATTTTGAACGCTCGAGTCCCATAGACTTCAATAGGGTTCTAAAGTTCGCGCAAATTTTCGGTCCATTCGCAGGTTCTGGTGCGAACCGAATGTTCTCTTAAGTTCCAACCCACTATTAACTTTGATTGAGATTAACTTAGTTCATTATTAAAAATCACCATACAAAGGGTTAACATACTGCACCTGCCCTGTAGAAGCTGTCTCTGGATTCATCACAAGTGCTGATTTTTGCTGATTCACTGCTGGGTTTTGTAGTACCACGACTTTCAACTTCCAGGGATTCAACCGTCCCTCCTGGGATTCCTTCCTCCTGAAGACTCGGGTCCCCTCCAATACACTCCCCCTCTGGACTCCCCGTTCCACTAGCATAAACCGAGGTGTCTCTCCCTTCTCCTGGGAGATCCCTTTCCAGGGTTGTACAGCTCTGCTTTGGGCTCAGAGGTATTTGGCCATTCCCATGTGCTGCAACACCCCTTCCAAAGCCTGTCACTTCTCGGCCCTGTATGGGGGGATCGCATCTGACCCTCCCCAGTCCCCCCTCAGATCAGGGGAGCCGAACTTCCTTCCCTCCTGGACTGGGGTTCTTTTAATTCCATTCCCAGAATCCGTACGCTGCACCAAGAGGTAGGCTCTAAGCCCATTGGCCTGGCTCTTTCCACCACCACCAGGCAGGAGTGCTGCTGTACGGCGGCGTGTGCACATGCTTTAGCAGGTCTGGAGCCTGCGGAACACCACAGCCTATCTTCCTGGAGCCCAGGGATCACTGATCAGCACGCTCAGTCAGTGTGTCTGTTCATGCCATGCCCGTCCCTCAAACCACTATTCTACCGGCTTTGGAAAGTTCATGTGAAAGGGCTTTACTAGTGTGTACTAGGCTTTAGGCATTTGTAACAAAATCTAAAGCTGAGTTTCTGGCTGTAAAAAGGAGGAGAGAGGAACAGGCAGTATTACTTAGTCCCTTACCTGTCTGGCCTGTTGATGGCCCCTCTGTTTCATTACATAAAGTCCAATGCTATTTGCCCTGTATTGCATGTGTAGGGCATGACCGTGCGACCCCGGCCGTGAGCAGCTTAGAAAGACAGCAGTGCTGGAATTGTTGCAAAGATAGAGGGAGTCTGCTGGAGCATGGAATAAGGTAAGCATTTCTCTTTATTCTGGCATCCCTGGACAATTAACCCCTGCAGTGAGTTATTATGTGTTGGGAGGTGGTGGGGGTGTTTGGCTCACTGCAAGGGTATTTTTTTCGTTCCAGCCCAGAGTTTAGGTTTAAACAAGCATTTCTACAGATTAGTATTAAAAATTATCTTTAGAAAATGAAAACAACCCTTTAGTGCAAATTAAGTGTTTAATTTATTTTGAATGCACAGAGGATAGCTCAATAATATAAATAGCAATGTATACATCCATGAATGTATGTATATTTTTTAAAGTAATATTAAAGGCAGATATAAAAAAAAAAACTTGTCATATTTATGGGTTTGCACAGACCAGCCAAATCGTCCTCTTCTTGGGTCCCCTGCAGGCACTCCTGGCCCCTCCCTCTTGCCAAGTGGCCCAGCTGCAGACAGCTCGCTATGGGAGCATCCAAGCAGGTTTGCTCTTAAGCTGCTGCTCAGTGTTTCCATTCACAGATGGAGCGCGGCTCACCCCCACCCCCGCTCTCTCTCTCACTGGGTATAATTGAGTGTAGCAGGAGCCAGTGGCTCCTGCTGCTGTCTTAGCCAGCAGGGAGGAAGAGACCAGGGAGAGCTGCTACACTCGTGCACCTTGCTGGATTGAGATAGAGCTAAGGAAAGTACTGGGGTGGGGGTGGGGGCTGCTTCACACAGAAGGTTTTTTACACTCATACGTATAATGCAAAAAAAACTTTAATCTTTACAACCATTTAATAAAATAAAGAGATTTATTGCATAATAATATATGTGGCCTAACAGTAATTTTGTTTTAATGCTTAACCTCAGGAAAACACCAAAATGAATGCAAAACACAAATTAATACAGCTCTATAGCCATTTAAAAATTATTACATGTGTTTTTAAAATGCAACTAAATGATGTACCTACATTTTACTTGATTTTCAACCTCTTGTAATTCTCTATGCAGATACACTCACACAACAAGGTAGAGGGAAATCAATAGGAGTCAATTAGGTGTGCTGCTTTCATTTTGTAGTGACAGGGCACAAGCAGGCACTAGAGGGAGAGCAAAGTGAGCATAGAAATAACCTAATTGATCTGCTGCTGCTCTTTTACAGTCCAATCACCAGGCTGGGGGAGTAGGGATGACACCAATGTACTCCTAACTACAGTTGGGAATATGTTGAATTCCTCCTTGCTGTGCTGTGTGGTAGAGTGTTTAAAACTTAGGCCTGAATAGACAGAAGTACAAATCCTTTAGCAGGTAAACTAGCTTCCATATATGTACTTCATCTGTGTACTTAGAAACATGCATGGAGTTCAGCTTTAATCTTCTGTTGAACTAAGTGGTCTTGTGTCCTTTATTCAACCAGACTAACGATGTAACCATTTCTCTCCTATGTTTGTTTATGTAGGTCTGTAGATGGAGCAAATAATCATGAAGTGGCTTCTCAAGATCAGCTAGCTTCTCAAGATAACAGCCCATAAAGGGTTTGTGTATGGATTTTGAGAAAATCTAAAATGTCAAACTAATTAAATTTGGGGCTGGTAATGGCCATAATTACAGCATTCAGCTCCTTAATAAATCCAGCTAGCGGTATCTTACATTAAGTACAAATAAAAAAAAAAATTTTCCTTGGTACACTTTGTTCTATGTTTCTAAATCCATTAAAGGACATCTTGTACTAAAATATCCATTTTGAAAATGTTTTTTTTGCTAATTTTTGTTGTAACAAAAGATGTCAATATGTAAGCTAATCGTCAAAATAAGGAGTGCATCAAGAAGCCTAAAACCAGTGTAATAGGTTTAAAGGCAAATAAATACATTTTTTAGATATTCACTGTAGACTGTTTGTGTTCTGATATTTGACACAGTAGGTTAGTACAATTAATTTTGTATTCATGGGGAAAAGGTTACGAGTCAGGTTTTACTTCGGCTTACAGGCTAAATTTTATGGTTTAATGGGGTGATAGCATTATATGTTAGGATCATTTTATTTGTTACCAATTAGTATTTAGTGTTAGATATAAACAAAACATTTGCATAGCTTTTGTCCAGCGAAACTGTAGGTACATTTATTCTGTGGAAATTTGGCAAAATTAAATGTTCTCCTTCTATTTCCTCTAGAGATTGAATGTTATTAATTTGTAAAAAAAAAAATAGATTGGCTCAGCTGAATACGGCATTATGGCCATTAGATGAGCTGATGATCATAGGAAATAAATATGTATCCACTATGATTCTCAGCTCCATCTAGTGCAATATTTTCCTAAACCACTCTTTTTTTAAGAATGAATAACATTCAAGCTGTAGAGGAAATAGCCTGAAATCATTTGTTTTTTTACATAAACAAATAAACAAATATACTAGTAATTTCTCTATATGAAAAGCTATGCAAGTGTTTGTAAGTTTACACCCCTAAATATTCATTGTTATAAACAATTAAAACAAATCTTCATTATAGTTGATACAAAAAACTGAAATATATATTACTTGCTATAACAATATTATTAGAAAAACGTTAAAGTAAAACTCAACTAGAAACAGTGAAGATTTTCTTTGTGATAGGAAACATCTAAGATATGGTTATTGTGACTAAGCAATACTACCATTTTTCTATATTCTTGCCTAAATGCTGTACTGATATTTTAGATGATTTTCAAAATAGGCGTTTGGGTTTCGATGGTTAATACAGGTCACTTTCCTGGGCATGCAGACAGCTTTATGAACTACATGTCCCATGATTCACCAGTGGAGCTGTGTTCTATGAGATATTGACACGGTGGCCTTGCTGGTATGGATTGAAAGAGGTATTCCTGGAGAAACACAGAGCTGAGATTGACTCTTGTCGATTGCGTTGGCATGTCCCCTGTAGCACAACAAAGGATTGCATCTAGCAGGGTGACAACATTTGTAGAACTGCCAATATATGTGCATTTTCACCTGAAGGAAGGAATGACTCAGCAAGGATATTTCTAGCAAGATCAACAGGTATCTTTAGTTAGAAATCGGGTCCGAAAGGGGAATAATAATGAGGTTTAATATTTAGTGGTCAGACTCTTAACACATGTATAATTGTATTTTTTAACTTTAGATAGACTTCAAATATGTATGATTTAAACTGTTTGTATCTGTGTTCATTGTTTCCTGAATAAGTAGATTTTTACTAAGAATTATAGTTATGAGATCTGCTGACTGTGGAGGCTTAATTAGAAGATCCTATGTTCTCCTTGTATATTCCTACATCAGTGGGATTTGAGTTTTTAAATGTGATTTAGGCAAGTGTCTAATTTCAGTCCCATCGATATTCGATAGGTTTTTGCAGTATCTGTCCTGTACAATAGAAAATGTTTAATTTTTTCTCATTAAGAAGTGAAGAGTAAAACTAGACACAGCAGCCCATAGTTATCTACTCTTCAGAATGCTTGTAGAGACTGAATCTGTCTACAGTTCCCATGGAAACAAGCAAAGCTTAAACATTGGCTACCAAATATGATACTTTTACAAACTTGTTCAAAAGAAGGAAATAGATAATTATTGCTGATGCACTAGATGGAGAACAAGTGCTGAATTCAGGATCTCACAATACTAACATTTTTGGACCAAGTGACGTAGATGTGTCTGGATTTTAAAGGATTACTCTGCACTTATTTTCAAACTTTTAATAGCAGGTTAGACAGACATGGTCTTCCTTTTAATAATAAAATCCTTACCCATGTAGGGCTTCAGTTTTATCCTTGGCCTGCACACTGTGTTGACAACCTTCAATGACACATATCCTATGCACTGACCCTACCATGTTTAGAGTTTCCATGAAACCAAGCAAAGCTTAAACATTGATGACCATATATAATAAATATTTTATCGACTTGTGCAAACCACAGACAATTCAGAAGGCGTTGCCAATAGAGAATCATGGCCAGCCTAATGCAAAACTTGCCCACTTGGCCCACTTCCGGTGTATAAGTGGAAACTGACTTGTGCAATAAGCAACACAGAGTCACTTATCTATTGCACTCTGATTTGCAAATGTTAACTGTTGATGTTTAGAAAGGAAAGGGCTAGCGTGCCTCCCAGGGTCCCCTATTGGTTCTTCAAAGATATGAGCAGCCTTAGTCTAGTAAATGGAGTTGCAGAAGGCAGAGCAGCCCTTAAATTTCCTATAGAAAAATAGGATTTTCATGTTAGATTGCCCCTTATGCTAGATTGTTACAAGTAATACAAGGTATGAGAATAGTTTGTAGTTTAGAGCGTGTTTAAGATCATAGTAGTTAATGGCATTAGCCAGTGTATTCCAATGGGCAACAAATATAAAATAAATAAAGTTAATCCTGGGTGGGTTAACTTTAGTGTAAACAAGCATATTAAAGAGAAAAAACTATCCTTTAAAAAAATATAAGGCTGAGGGGTTACCGTCAGCATTCCAACACTACAAAAATGCAATAAGAAATGTAAGAGTGCGATCAGATCACCAAAAATAGACCATGAGAGACACAAAGCAGATGACGGTGAAAAAATAAAACAAAATGTTTTAAATATATTAAAAGTAAAAAAGTGAGGTCAAAGCCTTTTGGCCCCATAAAGAACAGTAAGGGGAAAATGATTACAAGTGACAGGAAGAAGGCAACTGTGTTAAATACATTCTTCTCCTTGGATTTTACTAAGGAAAAGGAGGGGTATAGTAAACAAAACTGTATTGTTGGAACCACAACATGGAATAATTCATATTGGCTAACAGAAGCCAATATTCAAAAAAGACTTAAAACTGAATGTGAATAAATCCCCAGGTCCAGATGGTTTGCACCCGAGAGTGCTCAAAGAACCTAGCCATGTTATAGCCAGGCCATTATTCCCAATCTTTAACCACTTGCTTACTGGACACTTTCACCCCCTTCCTGCCCAGGCCAATTTTCAGCTCTGTCGCACTTTGAAAGACAATTGCGTGGCCTTGCAACACTGTACAAATATGACATTTTTATAATTTTTTTCACAAATATAGAACTTTCTTTTGGTGTTATCTAACCACCACTGGGGTTTTTACTTTTTGCTAAACAAATGAAAAAATAATTTTGAAAAAAACATTTTTTTCCTAGTTTCTGTTATAAAACTTTGCAAACACTTTCACTGAGGTGCGCTGATGAGGCTGCACTGATGGGCACTGATAGGCTGCACTGATGGGCACTGATGAGGTGGCACTGATGATACGGCACAGATGGGCACTGATAAGGGGGCATTGGTGGGCACCAATGAGGAGACACTGATGAGGCTTCACTGATATGTGGCACTGATAGGCAGCATTAAAGAGCACTAATAGGTGGCACTGGTGGGCACTGATGAGGCTGCACTGATATGCGGCACCGATGGGCACTGATACGCAGCACTGATGGGCACTGATAGGCAGCACTGATGGGCACTGATAGGTGACATTGATGGGCACTAATAGGCAGCACAGATGCGCACTGATAGGTGGCACTGATGAGAAGGCACTGATAGGCGGCACTGATGGGCAGCACTAATAGCCACCGATTGGCAGCACTGATGGGCAATGTTGGGACTGCACTGATAATCAGAACACTGATGATCATGCCCTGATTATCATTGTAGATATCCCCTTTCACACTGGCTGGTTACCGGCTTTCCTCTCCTCACACTGTGACATTGCGAGGAGAGGAATACTGATAACCGCCAAGTGTGTTAACATTGTGATTAGCTATTATTGGACACAGCTGATCACATGGTAAAGGGCCACTGTGATTGGCCCTTTACCCCGAACACAGAGCACTCTGAATGCATGCGGCAGCAGGCGCATGGGGGGGCATGGTTCTGGGAGGATGTCGTCAATAGACGCCCTCCCAGAACTCGACGACTGTACTGTAGCCATCATTTGGTAATAGCGTGATCCGCAAGTAGTTAAGGACAGCTCACTGACTGGAACGGTACCTGCTAATTGGCGTAAAGCCAACATAGTACCAATATTCAAAAATGGACCAAGATATACACCTGGAAATGACAGACCAGTCAGCCTAACATCAATAGTATGTAAACTATTGGAGGATATGATAAGAATTTGATAAGGAATATAGTTTCATTAGTAATAACCAGCATGGATTTATGAATGCTCGTACTTGTCAGACAGACCTGTTAACATTTTATGAGGAATTGAGTTGTAACCGGGATAGAGGAAGGCCTGAGACATATCTGGGTTTTGCAAAAGCATTTGATACAGAACCCAAAAACACTTAAAATAAAAATGTAGGTCAGGTGATGATATTATATGTACTTGCATAAAAAACTGGTTACAGGAGAGCATCCCTGGGTTTGATATACGGCATATTTTCTAAATGGCCTGGAGTGGGGTACACCAAGGCTCTGTCCTGGGACCAATTCTGTTCAACTTGTTCATAAATGATAAAGAGGTTGTAATAAATAGTTCAATCTCTGGTTTTCTGATGATACAAAGCTAAGCAGGGTAAAAACTTCACAGCAGGAGCAACTTTGCAGTAAGACCTCGATAAATTAAAGGGATGGGCTACTACCTGGCAAATTAGGTTTAACCACATGCTGACCGGACCATAGCCGAAAGACGGCTACAGCGTGGTCGGCTTGTTCTGGGAGGGGGTCCATGGACATCCTCCCAAACTCGCTCTTCCCCAGGGGGTGTGCGCACGGAGGTGTCTGTGCTCACCGGGTTCACAAGACCCGGCACATCATGAATCTCGGTAAAGGGCCAATGACAGTGGCCCTTTTACTATGTGATCGCTCCCTCCAATGAGGGAGCGATCACAATGTAAACAAACTGGGGTCATGCAGAGATTCAGCTCTCTTCCCTCCTCACACCGATACAGTGTGCTGTGCTCTGATTGATTTTTGTAGACTCCAGCAGTGCCCAACAGTGCCCTACAGTACCACATCAGTGCCACTACAGTGCTAATCTGTGTCCTACAGTGCCACCAGTGCCACTACAATACCGATCAGTCCCACTACAGTGCTCATCAGTGCTGCTACAGTGCTCATTTGTGCCATCAGTTCCACTACAGTGCTCATCTGTGCCATCAGTGTCACATTGGTGCCACCAGTGCCCATGAGTGCCAAATCAGTGCCACCTGTGCCACCACAGTGCCTATCAGTGCTACTACTGTGCCATTAGTGCCACTACAGTGCTCATCTATGCCATCGGTGCCACTACAGTGCCCATCAGTGCCATGTCAGTGCCACATCAGTGCCACTACAGTGCTCATCTGTGCCCTACAGTGCCATTACAGTGCTCACCAGTGCCACATTAGTGCCACTACAGTGCTCATCAGTGCCACTGCAGTGCTCTACAGTGTCACATCAGCACCACTACAGTGCTCATCTGCGCCATTACAGTGCCATCAGTTCTCATCTGTGCCACTACAGCGCTTATCATTTTTTTTCCACATTCCAAAAACTTCTGAAAAAATAAATGAACCATTCAAAAGACTCATTACGCCTCATAGATTATATGTTGGGATGTTTACTTTCCAAAATGGCGTAATTTTGTGGGCATTTCCATTATCCTTGTGCTCCAGGGCCTTCAAAAGTATAATAGGTGGTTTAGAAATTAGACGCGTAATATAGGTGGTTGAGAAATTAGACGTGTAATATATGCTCCTAGAACACCTAAAGGTGTTACTTTAATGTTGGGCCTCTGTATGTGGCCAGGCTGTGTTAAAATCTCACACATGTGGTATTGCCATACTCAGGAGGAGTAGCAGAATGTATTTTGGGGTGTAATTTGTGGTATGCACATGCCATGTGAGAGAAATAACCTGTTAATATGAAAATTTTGTGAAAAAAAAATATTAATTTTGCAAAGAATTGTGGGAAAAAAGGATAGATTCAAAAAACTACCCATACCTCTTACTAAATACCTTGGAATGTCTACTTTCCAAAAAAGAGGTCATTTGGGGGGTATTTGTACTTTCCTGGCTTGTTAGGGTCTCAAGAAATGAGGTAGGGCTTCAATACATCAGGTGTGATCAATTTTCAATGATTGGCACCATAGCTTGTAGACGCTATAACTTTCAAAAAGACCAAATAATTTACACTGATTTGGGTTATTTTTACCAAAGATATGTAGCAGTATAAATGATGGGCAAAATTCATGAAGACAAATTACTAATTTGCAAAATTTTATAACAAACTAAGAAAACTGAATTTTAAAAAAAAAATGTGGTCTTTTTTTATTTATAGTGCAAAAAATAAAAAACCCAGAGGTGATCATATACCCCCAAAAGAAAGCTCTATTTGTGTGAAAAAAAGACAAAAATTTCATATGAGTACAGTGTTGCATGACTGTGTAATTCTCATTCAAAATGTGAGAGCACCAAAAGCTAAACATCGGTCTAGTTGGGAAGGGGGTTTAAGTGCCCAGTGGGCAAGTGGTTAGTATTGAAAAATGTAAAGTAATGCACTTGGGGCTAAAATATGAATGCAAGTTATTTGCTTGGGGGAGGGCCTTTGGGGGAATCAAGGATGGAAAAGAATCTGGGGGGTCTTGGTGTATCATACTTAGCAATAGCATGCAATGCCTAGCTGCAGCAAGTAAAGCCAGCAGACTATTGGCATGCATTAAAAAGGATATTTACTCAAGAGATTAAAACAACAAGTCTACCACTTTACAAAACTCTGGTTCTGGCCACATCTTGAGTATGCTTTCCAGTTCTGGTCACCTATCCACAGGAAGGATGTGTTGGAGCTGGGTAGAGTCCAGAGAAGAGCAACAAAGCTTAAAAGGTGGCTGGAAGATCTCAGTTACAAGGAATGACTGCAAACATTAAACTTATTCTCCCTGGAAAAGAAACCCTTAAGGGGAGATATGATAGCAATATATAAATATCTAAAAGGTAATTCTAACATAGGGAGGAAATTATTCAGCCTCAGATCTCTTAAGAAGACATGTGGCCACTCAATAAAGTTGGACGAGAAGCGGTATAACCTTCAAATGTATAAGGAACTTTTTTTACTGTTAGAGCGGTAAGGATGTGCAACTCCCTCTCACAGTAGGTTGTGTTAGCGGGAGTGTGGATAAATTAAAAAACTTTCAGATGGGCATCTCAGTGAACACAATATACAGGGATATGGGAAATGGTAGTGATGTAAACACACATACATACACAAACACATACACTGGACTGAATGGTGTCTTTATTCAACCTCACCAACTATGTAACTATGTACTGTAGCTATGTGTCTACATTCCATTCAGGCTGCAATTTATCTTAGCTATGTTACCAGGAAAGAAGGGTTACTACAATATTCAGAAGTCTTTTTCTGGTTATAAGAAATCTGTTCTTCACTACCAATAGTTTATGTAGGTGCAAGTGCATACTATAGATACATTGAGTAATCGTTCAAAGTGATAGCATTGTACCAAGCTTGGTGTGCTACTGTGTAACATAATTTTACCATTTGTTGCCCCAGCATGTTATATTGAATGGGTAAAAAAGTAATTGACAAGCACCAGTAGTATTTAAACTTACCTTGGAAGTATGAAGGCCGCTGTTAAATGTAAGAAACAGACATTAAGTAAGTTACAGAGCACTGATTTTAGGATGTTTACTCTTAGTTATATTGTGAGGCACCCTTGCTGCACAAACACACAAAATAAAGATGAAGATTTAAAGTGATTGTAAAGGCAAATGTTTTTTTCTTATCTTATTCACTTTTTTTTGTTATCTTAATGCATTCTATGCATCTAGGCTTCACGTGTTACCTAGACTTGCTATTTAACTTAGTTTTGGATTCAGTAATGACTCACATTGTATCATTCAAATACAAAACTATGACAACAAATACAATAGTATTTAAAATCTATGGGTGCTTTATACTTCTAAAGACAATATCTGTGGTTCTTTGCAGCTGTGTTGTCTTGTCTTCCTTGTTATGTGAACACCATTTGCTGAATACAAATATAAGAACTGCCTTGATTGCATCTGCTCAAAGTTGTATAATCTAACAATGTGAATAGGATGACATTTGCGCAAAAATGCTGAGTTTCACTACCTTAAAAATTGGCATTTGAAAATTTATCATGAAATTTAATAAACTCTAGCTGAAAACTTCTGTGGGTTGTGAAAAAGACAAATGTCGGGCAAGTGCAAATAAAAGACATCTATGAAAAACTGAGAATCTTGGATGCGTTATAAAATAATTTATAGCAAGTAAAAGGTTATAAAACCAATGCTACTCAGCATGCATTGACTAATTGCTTAGTTTGCTAACTTAACTTTGGTCATTTCAAATAGCCTGAGTGGCACAATTAGGAGTTTATAAAAAGATATATAGTGCTGCTGTAGAAACTCAAGGATGAGAAAAAACCTTAATCTTCACTTTTGAGAGTCGTTATATAGTTTAGATAAAGCAAAAATAACTGAGTCTAATTCTAGCAACCTTCAAGGAACAGGGCCTTATCTTTCATAAGGTTTCAGGGTCTTTTCTCACTCCAGGTCATTACATGGCACATATATATTTGCATACTGATATGTTATTTTTGCTTGTTACTTTTGGCATTTATTTTGAATTAGGAAAAAACTTTGTTTTTATGTTAGTTTTTTGTACAGTGGATGCCGTCTTGGTGTAAAAGTATTCTCTGCAATCTGCAATGTTTAATTTTGTATATATCTGTGCTAACACTGAAAAGTAGAAGGCAATCCTGGCACATAAATGGCTACAGTTTATATTTGTTTATACTTGTAGGTATATTCTTACAGCAAAAGTAATGCATTGGCAACTTTGCTGACACAATACATTTTTCAGGACTAGGAAAACACTGTTTTGTGCTGAAATATATATCTTGATACATTTTGTCACAAATGTTTAATTGGGGAAAAAAAATCATACAAACATAGATTTTTCAAGGCAGGGGAGTTAAAGGACAGAGTTACTGTGCATATAAACACAAACAGAAGAAGAAAATACAATGGAAGGGATTATGTATGATAATACATGTGTATTAAATTACTTCAATATTTTATAAATGCAGGCAAGACAATAATAAGATAAAGGAAGCTTCTGCTAAAATTGATCAAAATACAAATTCAAAATGTCCATAGAATAATAAAGACCAGAAAACTAGTAACATTTGATCCATGGCATGAAGTCAGTTTGGACAACAAGATTGTGGGATGGAACAGGGCAGTCTTCCCATTAAATAACTTACAGTGCCTTGAAGGAAAGTGGAAGGAAAATGATAAATGAAGTAAAGGGTGCTAAATACAAATGCATGCCACACTTTTTAGATATTTATTTGTAAACAATTTTGAAAATAATTTATCATGTTTCTTCCACTTCACAATTATGTGCTACTTTGTGCTGGTCTATCACATAAAATCCCAGTAAAATACATTTACGTTTTTGGTTGTAACATGACAAAATGTGGAAAATTTCAAGGGGTGTGAATACTTTTTCAAGGCACTCTACATGTGACAGCATAGATGTAATCATCACATATCCAAATACATTGTGTAGAATCAAAATATGGCAACCAAGAAGCACATTATAGTACAAATGACAAGGCTGTGCTGCAAAGTGTATAAGAATAATTTGTGAAGTGGTAGTCAACCCACAGAGTGAGGGGTACAGCCTTAGGATTACAAATTGAATCCATTATTCTTATAGCCTGCTAAATAGGGCTGAGCATGAGTTCTCTTATATTAGGAGGTTTTAATCCTCAAGGGCTTGAAGGAAATGGATGGGATGGATCTACTGTATATATCAAAATTGCCATTAGAGGATCTCTTAAAATCATCCTCCATCTTGCAAATAGAGCCACCCTGTGGGTTTGGAGTCAATCCTGAGGACCTGAAGGATGGGGTAGAAAGCAGAGAGCTTGCTAGAATGGTGTTGTATGGAAAATAGGTTCATAGAGTGAAAAACAATAGAGTTTTTCATAACAGTGATGTTTCTCTCTGAGTCAGGTGGTGCAGTATAAAGCAGAATCATAACATGCTTTGATATATTTGAGGAAACAGTAAAAAGAATAAATTAGGATGGTTTCCTTTAAGGCAGTGATCAGTGTGCACAGGCCTCAGATTCTAAGTTTAGCTCACCTGAATCTATTTGCAAGGGCCTTTAGCCTCCAGAGCCTCAATTCTGTCTGATTTCAGTATGTTCCCAAACCTACCCCATGGCATCCTTTACTTCTTTCAATGCCAAATCCACCTAAAATATTCTCTAATTTCAGAAGTAGCTAGAAAGGGATGCTTCAAGTTGTCCTAAACCAAGCTGTAGACTACAGAGATCCCAAATAATTCTGCCATGTGACTTCAGAAGGGGTGGTGTCAAATTTTGGAAATACATTTTCAAGGCTAATAGGCATGTGGTTGTCAAGAAAGGGTATTGGGAAGTGGACACTGCCACTGGGGACATGTACCAATGCAATTTTTTTTAAATACTGTACAGTGGGCAGAGGGTATGGGTACAACACCTACTTTTGATTCCAATGAATTAAACATCATGCAACATACAAGGTATAGGAAAGTTTACTCTTAAAAAAAGAAGCTAAAGCCCTCAACTTCCTAAAATTGGCCAGTGGAAGAACCATTTAAAAGTATAATTTGTGAGCTTACTTTTTGCTGTACCACACTGCATTTTTGTTAAAAAAAGAGTGCACAAAAACACTTCAAAAGCACAACCCCACATTCCTGAACCACCTCCTAGCCCAGTATTCATATTTTTTCTCCAAATATAGACTTCAAGTATGTGTCTAGTAGAAATTGGCTAGCATCAGGGCAGTATGTGAGTGCTTAGCCACATGCCGACCAGCGCATGATGATATACGTCGGCACAATGGCACGGCTGGGACAAGTACGTCCCCTTTAAGAAGCGGCCCTGTGGGAACCTGTGCGCGCCCGCCGCATGCTCCGTGACATTGGGTCCCGTGGACTCGATGTCCGCAGGGGGCCCACGATCGTGTCATGGAGCGGAAGAACGGGGAGATGCCTTTGTATTCGGACGGAGTGCCGAATTGCAAAAAGTGCTCTGGTCAGGAAGGGGGTAAATCCTTCTGGGGCTAAATTGGTTAAATTGGCAGCAAGTAAAAAGAAACCTGCAGTATGGGCTTTTTTTAATGTATCTGCTGATTACAGCAGACTTGGGATCTGTAGCTTCTGCCCTCAGCATATCAGCTGTGGTAAAAGTACCACCTTATTTGGGTACTGCATGCACGAGGAAACAAGCCTTTGCATAAAAGACCTGTGTAGGGGTAGCACCTGAATGGGAAAAGGCCCACACTTCTTGTTGGGTCAAGGTCCTTAAGAACCTAAAGTGAAAAGGCCAAAGTGCATTCACTATTTGTGAACTAGTTCAATACCATAGGTTTTAGGCCCTATACCTTTTGCACCCTTTGCATCCCCTTTCACTAGTTTTTGGCCTTTGCTGCACCACAGAGGCACGTACACAGATGCCCAGGAGGCCATGTCTGACCTCAATCAGCGTGTCTGTTCTGCTGGACCATGCTGTCAACAGCAGTGTCCACACAACCACAGTGTATCAGCCATGGTAAAAGCCCCAGCCATTTGGGTACCACTTGAATCAGAAAATACATGACTCTGCACTATAGAGCTTGGTGGGAGCAGCACCTTAGTGGGAGCAGATGACACGGCAGTGTAAAACTGTCCAGCAGTAGGACAACGTAAAAAGCAATTTTGGGCTTAAATTTACTGAAAACAATGCACTACTTGTTAAAGTAGATGTAAACCCAACAACTATAATTCCATGTAAGCTTCAATAGCTGATTATACTGATATTATGGTCTTTGTTTGGACATTTCTGTCATTGGCTGACATTGTTTCCCACAATCTCCTGCCCATAAATCACCCTGAATAAACTATGTGTAAATGGATGCCCTGGGGAAAAATCATTTTCAGTCAGAGATATTAGGAAAGATGAAAAAATGCATGCATAACTGTAGTGGACAATGTGGACAGGCTGTAAAGAAGCTGCAAGATAAACATATGAGACATTAAAATGTGAAAATACTTCCCTCCATCCACCCCAAAATTCCCCAAGATACACAGCATTCAGCAGCTGAGAATAGGATAGAACTCCTCCTACAGTTCTGTGCCTCTTTGTGCAGCATACCCCCCCCCCCACGCTCCATCTCCTTGTTCCCTGGTCTCAGCATTCACCAACTCTGGCAGCTGACTCCAAGACTTCTCTGGTCCTTCTCTAGACCCTGCACTATCTGTTTCCCAGCTCTGTCCTCATCTTCCCGCCAGCTGCAAAAGGTGAGGGGGGAGCACTGTGATGTCATGGAGGGTGGGGGACTCTTGACTTCTGATGGTGGACATTTGCTTATAATTATTATAAGAATTATACAATTCTATGGCCCTTTTAGGGCAACCTTAATGCTGATGCTGCCTGCAATGAAATTAGTTTGACACACCTGCTCGAAATCAACTGACTAAAGAACTGTGCATTATTGATAGTTGTGTGATATGGCAGCAAAATCACACATTTGTTTGTCAGGACTGCAAACTGCAAATGGGCTACATTTAGCCCATTAGGAAACAGCGATCACAAGGTAATTACATTCAATACAAACCACAGGAAAAGGAAGCACGAAAGTAGCACAAGAACGCTGAATTTAAAAAGAGCCAACTTCTCTAAACTGTGCTCCATACTACAAACATATTAAATGGGATAAAATCCTAGGAACAATGAACCCTAAGGAAAAAGGGAAATGATTTAAGAACATATTAAATAAAGGTATTGGCCAGTGCATTCCAATGGGCAACAAATATAAAAAAGTTAAGGTTAAACCTTGATAGCTAAACTATAATGTAAAAAATGCATATAAAAGAGAAAAAAACTACCTTAAAAAAATATAAGGCTGAAGGGTCATTGTCAGCATTTCAACACTACAAGGATTGAAATAGAAAGTGTAAGAGCGCAATCAGGGCAGCTAAAATAGACCACGAAAAGGCACATAGCGGAGAGTAAAAAGAATCCCACAAAATGTTTAAAATACTGTATATTAACAGTAAGAACACAAGGTCAGCGCATATTGGCTCTATAAGGGATGATCAGGGGAAGTTTGAGGAGGAGAAGAATGCATTTAGTACAGATGCTTTCTCTTTGTCTTTTGCAACAGTTTTTATAAAAGAAAAGGAGGGGTATAGTAACCAAGAGTGTATTGTTAAAAACACATCACAGAATGTACCCTTGTGACTAACAGAAGCCAGTGTCAGAAAGATACTTGAAAAACACAAATAAATCATCAGGACCAGATGGCGTACACCTGAGAGTCCTTAACCACTTAAATACCAGGCACATTCACCCCCTTCCTGTCCAGGCCAATTCTCAGCTTTCAGCGCTGTCACACTTTGAATGACAATTGCGTGGTCATGCAGCACTGTACCCATATAGCATTTTTTTTTTACACAAATAGAGCTTTCTTTTGGTGGTATTTACTCACCACTGAGTTTTTATTTTTTGCTAAATAAAAAAAAAATTTAAAAAAAACTTGTTTTTCTTAGTTTCTGTTATAAAATTTTGCAAATAAATAATCATTCTTCAGAAATTTAGGCTAAAATGTATCCTGCTACATTTCTTTGGTGAAAATATGCCAAATCATTGTATATTATTAAGTCTGTATGAAAGTTATAGAGTCCACAAACTATGAGGGCAGAAAATGCCAGGAAAGTACAAATATCCCCCAAATGACCCCTTTTTTGAAACTAGACAGTCCAATGTTTTTAGTAAGAGACATGGTGAGTTTTGTGAAGTTGTCATTTTTTTGTTACTTTTTTTGGAAAATGAAGAAATTAATATAAAAACAATTTCACATTTTTTTTTACATACTGTCATCAGTGCAGTACAGCATCATCATATAACTTGTGTGGTGGTGATCAGGTACACTGACTGGTAACAGTATGTAAAAAACAAAAAAAAATTAGCCGTATGCCCACCATGCAGTCGTGTGCCAACCATGCAGCCTTGTGTCCACCAATGCAGCCTCGTGCCCACCAATGCAGCCTTGTGCCCACCAATGCAGCCTTGTGTCCACCATTGCAGCCTTGTGTCCACCTATGCAGCCTTTTGCCCACCATGCAGTCGTGTGCCCACCAATGCAGCCTTGTGTTCACCATGCAGCCTTGTACCCACCATGCAGCCTTGTGCCCACCATGCAGCCATGTGCCCCCCATGCAGCCGTGTGTCCACCATGCAGACATGTGCCCACCATGCATCCATGTGCCAACCATGCAGCCGTGTACCCACCCTGCAGCCTTGTGCCCACCATTCAGTCTGTGTCCACTATGCAGCCTACCTGTGCAGGGGAGGAGAGGGGGAGGAGAGGAACAGGAGAGCCGACCAGGTGATCAGAGCGCAGCACAGTGAACACAGCGATAACAGCTTTCATTTCAATTGCCATGTTCCTGCTGCTCAACATCATATACAGCCCCGCCCCCTAGCCGGGGAACTTTGATTGACAGATCACCCGTCACCGAGATTGGACGAGTGATCTGTCTATCAAAGTTCTGGGACCAGGAGAAGGGGCTGTATCTGACAGCGAGCAGTGGGGAACACGGCAATTGAAATGAAAACTGTTATCGCTGTGTTCCCTGCTCTGTGCTCTGATCACCTGGGTGGCACTCTCTCTCTTCCCCTCCGCGATCGCTGGGAGAAGGACTCCCATTCCACCCAGGCTGCCGACGGTGCTCGCCCCCCACTCCCAGGCAGCCATATAGCTCACCAGCCCTCAAAATCCACTCGCAAAATGTGAACAGGCGAGTGGATTTTTTGAGGGCTGGTGTTGCCATAGTAATACTGTACTGCTCTGGGGAGGTGATCAGGATTTTTTTTTAAACACTATGGTTGCTTATTAAAGTGAATTTCACTGTTATAACCACCATTAAATCTATGCATTTAGTGTGTACTTTTGGCCACAGCTAATCACATGGTACAGATGGGCTTTGATTGGCCCTGTCTGCATCATGTGATCACTGTGACCAGTCATAGAGCTCAACACATTAGTACGTAATGAATGGCATGAATGGAAGCCATCCATTGTGTACAATTGTCATGTTACATAGTTACATAGTTACATAGTAGGGGAGGTTGAAAAAAGACACAAGTCCATCAAGTCCAACCTATGTGTGTGATTATGTGTCAGTATTACATTACATATCCCTGTATATTGCGGTCATTCAGGTGATTATCTAATAGTTTCTTGAAGCTTTCAATGCTCCCCGCTGAGACCACTGCCTGTGGAAGGGAATTCCACATCCTTGCCGCTCTTACAGTAAAGAACCCTCTACGTAGTTTAAGGTTAAACCTCTTTTCTTCTAATTGTAATGAGTGGCCACGAGTCTTATTAAACTCTCTTCTGCGAAAAAGTTTTTTCCCTATTGTGGGGTCACCAGTACAGTATTTGTAAATTGAAATCATATCCCCTCTCAAGCGTCTCTTCTCCAGAGAGAATAAGTTCAGTGCTCGCAACCTTTCCTCATAACTAAGATCCTCCAGACCCTTTATTAGCTTTGTTGCCCTTCTTTGTACTCGCTCCATTTCCAGTACATCCCTCCTGAGGACTGGTGCCCAGAACTGGACAGCATACTCCAGGTGCGGCCGGACCAGAGTCTTGTAGAGCGGGAGAATTATCGTTTTATCTCTGCAGTTGATCCCCCTTTTAATGCATGCCAATATTCTGTTTGCTTTATTAGCAGCAGCTTGGCATTGCATGCCATTGCTGAGCCTGTCATCCACTAGGACCCCCAAGTCCTTTTCCATCCTAGATTCCCCCAGAGGTTCTCCCCCCAGTGTATAGATTGCATTCATATTTTTGCCACCCAAATGCATTATTTTACATTTTTCTACATTGAACCTCATTTGCCATGTAGTCGCCCACCCCATTAATTTGTTCAGGTCTTTTTGCAAGATTTCCACATCCTGCGGAGAAGTTATTGCCCTGCTTAGCTTAGTATCGTCTGCAAATACCGAGATTGAACTGTTTATCCCATCCTCCAGGTCGTTTATGAACAAATTAAATAGGATTGGTCCCAGCACAGACCCCTGGGGGACCCCACTACCCACCCCTGACCATTCTGAGTACTCCCCATTTATCACCACCCTCTGAACACGCCCTTGTAGCCAGTTTTCAATCCATGTACTCACCCTATGGTCTATGCCAACGCACCTCATTTTGTACAGTAAACGTTTATGGGGAACTGTGTCAAATGCTTTTGCAAAATCCAGATACACCACGTCTACGGGCCTTCCTTTATCTAGATGGCAACTCACCTCCTCATAGAAGGTTAATAGATTGGTTTGGCAAGAACGATTCTTCATGAATCCATGCTGATTACTGCTAATGATATTATTCTTATTACTAAAATCTTGTATATAGTCCCTTATCATCCCCTCCAAGAGTTTACATACTATTGATGTTAGGCTAACTGGTCTGTAATTCCCAGGGATGTTTTTTGGGCCCTTTTTAAATATTGGTGCTACATTGGCTTTTCTCCAATCAGCTGGTACCATTCCATCTGCTGTGATTGGTCACAATGATCACATGGTACCAGTAGCAGGCCTATACACTGATCTGTCATCTGCTGTGTGCAGTGGACACTGCGGGTGACAGATCACCCCACAGCATGGCCTGTGGGGTATGCACAAGGCGCGTTCTGGGCAGCATGTTATATGACGTCCACCCAGAACTAAAGAGCTCCTGCCCATCCATCATTTTACTATAGGCCGGTGGGGGGGGGGGAGCAGCTAAAGACCTTAGTCAGGTTATAATCAGACCATTGTTCCTAATTTTTATGGATAACTTACTGATTGGAATGGTACCAGCTGAGTGGAGAAAAGCAAACATGGTACCGATATTTAAAAAAAGGTACATACCTAAAAACTACAGGTCAGTCAGTCTAATATCAATGGTTTGTAAATTATTGGAGGGCATGATAAGGGACTATAGCCAAGAATTTGCTGATGAAAACAGTATCATTAGTAGTAGTAAGCAGCATTGGTTTATGAAATATCATTCTTAGCAGACCAATGTGTTAACATTCTACGAGTAAGTGAGCTGTCGTCTAGAAAACTGAAGGCTGTGAATGTGATGTATCTGGATTTTGCAAAAGCATTCGATACAGTTCCCTATAAACTTTACTGTACAAACTGATGTCTGTTGGCATGGACTATAGGGTATGTACCTGGATAAAAAGCTGGTTACAGGGGCTCTTTCAAATAGTGGTGATAAATAGCTAATAATTAGAATGGTCTGGAGTGGTAAGTGGGGTCCCCCAAGGATCTACCTGGGACAAATTCTGTTTAATTTATTCATGAATGATATAGAGGTTGGCATAAATAGTTCAATCTAATTGTTTGCTGAAAATACAAAGCTAAGCAGGGTAATAATGTCACAGGAAGATGTAGAAACTGTACAGGAAGACCTCAATAAAGTAATGGGGAGGGCAACTACATGGAAAACAAGGATTAATGTTGAAAAAGGTGGGGCTAAAAATATGAATGCAAGTTACTCTTTAGGGGGAGAACCATTGGGGGAATCTAGGATGAAAATAGATCTGTGTATCCTGGCAGCAATGGCATGCAATGCCAAGCTACTGCAAGCAGAATATTAGCATGCATGAAAAGGGGGATTTACTCAATAGATAAAACTCTGGTCCGGTCGCATCTTGAGTATGCCACCCAGTTCTGATCACCAATCCTCAGGAAGAGTGTGCTGGAATAGGAAAGAGTCCAGTAGGGCAACATAGCTAAAAAGGGACTGGAGGACATCAGTTATGAGGAACAACTACAAAATTAAACATCATCTCCCCGGAGAAGAGACACTTGAAAGGATACAGTGCCTTTCAGAAGTATTCACCCCCTTAGCATTTTTCGTGTTTTGTTGCCTCACTACCTGGAATTAGCATGGATTGTTTGAGGATTTGCATCATTTAATTTACAGAACATCGCTTTGGATAAGTCTCTATGAGCTTGTCACTTCTTACCACTGGGATTTTTGCCTATTCCACCTGGCAAAACTGCTCCAGCTCCTTCAAGTTGGATGATTTGCGCTTGCGAACAGAAATCTTTAAGTCTGACCACAGATTTTCTATTGGATTGAGGTCTGGGCTTTGACTAGGCCATTCCAACATATTTACATGTCTCCCCTTAAACCATTCAAGTGTTGCTTTAGCAGTGTGTTTGGAGTCATTGTCCTGCTGGAAGGTGAACCTCCGTCCTAGCCTCAAATCACACACAGAGTGGTACAGGTTTTGCTCAAGAATATCCCTGTATTTAGCACCATCCATCTTTCCCTCAACTCTGACCAGTTTCCCAGTCCCGACTGCTGAAAAACATCCACACGGCATGATGCTGCCACCACCATGTTTCACTTTCTTTGATGGCAAAAAAGTTAAATTTTAATCTCATCAGACCAGAGCACCTTCCTCCATACATTTTGGGAGTCTCCCACATGCCTTTTCGCAAACTCAAAATGTGCCATTTTGTTTTTTTGCTGAAAGTAATGGCTTTCTTCTGGACACTCTGCCATAAAGCCCAACTCTATGGAGCGTACGGCTTATTGTTGTCCTATTTACAGATACTCCAGTCTCTGCTGTGGAACTCTGCAGCTCCTCCAGGGTTACCTTAGGTCTCTGAGCCACCTCTCTGATTAATGCCCTCCTTGCCCGGTCTGTGAGTTTTGGTGTGCAGCCTTCTCTTGGCAGGTTTGCTGTTGTGCCATGTTCTTTCCATTTGGTTATGATAGATGTGATGGTGCTCCTAGGGATCATCAAAGATTTGGATTTTTTTTAATAACCTAACCCTGACTTGTACTTCTCAGCAACATTGTCCCTTACTTGTTTGGAGAGTTCCTTGGTCTTCATGGCAGTGTTTGGTTAGTGGTGCCTCTTGCTTAGGTGTTGCAGCCTCCGGGGCCTTTCAAAAAGGTGTGTATATGTAATGACAGATCATGTGACACTTAGATTGCACACAGGTGGACATCATTTCACTAATTATGTGACTTCTGAAGGTAATTGGTTGCACTAGAGCTTTTTATGGGCTTCATAACAAAGGTGGTGAATACATACGCACATGCCAATTATGATTTTTTCGGAAAAATAGTTTTATGTGTATATTTTTCTAATTTTACTTCACCAACTTAGACTATTGTGTTCTGATTAATCACATATAATTCAGATTAAAAAAAACATTGAACTAAAGGCTGTAATGTAACAAAATATGTAAAAAGCCAAGGGGGTGAATACTTTTGCAAGACACTGTATATGATATCAATATACAAATACCCCTTTACTGTCAGAGTGATAAAGGTGTGGAACCCCTTCCACAAGCGGTGGTGTCAGGGGTAAGTGTCGATAGTTTCAAAAAAACTATTAGATGGACATCTTAACAAGCGCAATATACAGGGATATGGGAATTATTATTGACACAACCTCAAGTACACACACGTTGAACTGGATGGACTAGTGTCTTTATTCAACCTCACCAACTATGTAGCTATGTCATTTTTAAATAGAAAATTATTAAATGTATTACTTTGAAAGCACAAAGTACATGATATGTTTCCAGGATTTCAGTTTTCCCATGGGAGCTCTGCTTCTTAGAGATATACTTTGAATGTATAAATAGGTTGTAAATTTGACCTTTTACAACCATTTCAGAACTTCTTCTTGCAGCCTTAGGACTATACTCTAAGTAGTCAATTTCAGTAATGGTAAGTTTATTTTAATTTATGCAATAAATAAATTACAGCACTTGCAACAAATGAATCAAATAACCATAAAAAATCTTATCACATTTTTTTTTTATGTATAATCTAAAATTGTACTATTAAAGTGCTCTAGTGCTCCAAAAAACTTCAATCACTGTATAAAATGACAAAAACACAACGTTCGAAACAGTGCAAAATTGATAACCGAACAAAAAAGGAGGTCCTTGATGACGTCTTGTGGGAGGGCGAAACGTGTTGATGTAATTTCTTGTGCTGAGTCCAGACAATGTCACTTCCAGTTTTGGTGGAACGCACGCTGGATGCGGCGTTCCTGGATTGTATCCCTTACTTGATTACACGCCTATTGTAATTTGGAGTTTTGTAAGCAGGAACTTTTTGTTTGCGCAATAAACACCTATCATACAGAACTTCACTATTAGTTCCCTTTCCTTTTTTTTCCTGGTAAATATCTCAACTTTAATCATGCTGGGAGAGATCTCTTGTGGACCTGTTCAAATCATCATGTCCAGACAGATTTTCAGTCTACTTAACCCTTAGACTGAAAAGCTAGGAGTCCATTTTATCTGGTGAGCAGGTATACTGAAGGGGAGTGTGTCACATCACAGAGTGGAAGTTTGAAGCACTTTGCACTTTTCAATGGATTGGAGCACAAGAGCACTTGTATTGGGACATTATTGCAACATAATTAAAATTTCTTGTTCATTTATAAATTTTTCACTATTTCAAGCGTTGTGTTTTTGTAATTTTATACAGTGTTTGAAGTTTTTTGGAGCACTAGGCCACTTTATTAGTACAATTTTGGATTATACATCAACACAATGACTGTTTCTTACCTTAGTATGAGTATATATTGTGTTAGTTATTTCTGTTGGAGGGAAAACAAATCTCAAGGAGAAGCTTTTTTTTCCCAGCAAATTTCATACTGCGCATCTTGATCATGACAATTTTAGGTACAGAATTTCCCTGAAGGCATTGGTGATGTTGCCTTCCCAGGGAGCATCTGTGAGGCCAGGGCTACATCAGCACTGCCTTCAGGGAAACTAGAAAGTGCAAGACAAATAAAGGTAGGTAAAGTGGAAAATTATAAAAATAAACTGCGAGAGATTCATGCTGATGTGAAATTTAGGGAAAGGATGGGAAAGGTCTGCTTAACAGTCCATTTTGTTATTGAAGATGGTAAAAATACTGTCTATATACTTTAATGTGTTTCATGCATAGACAGGGCTTAATTGGACAGTGCGCCATAATTAAGCCCTTTTTTTGGGCAAAGGGCATCAAAGGATTTAGGTGGGAATGTGTTTTTACCATCCTGTTTCATACAATGGACTGTTAGCACTGGATTTGGCATGTGGCAGTGGCTCATTTCTTTGGACTGCAACTACAATTTTTAAATGAGAAGTTTGCGTTAGCAGCATTCGAGATTCTTTAGTAAAATGTTGCTTTTAAATGACATCATACCTATTTTCATCCAGGATAAAAAGGCAGTTCCAGAAACTAGGATGGGTGAGCAAGTGTTCAACAATTTCAGACAGTTTCCAATATAAGCATGCACCTAAGTCTAAAATTAGTAGGGAACAATAGCAGAGAAAGCAGTCTCATTTCACAGCAGGCACATTATTATATAAACCTTAGAGAAATGTGGACTATGTAAAATGAAATGTTGTTTATACCACATTAAGAGCAGAAAAGACATAAAAATAACCTTGCAGTTCAGTTACTGCATTTGGCACAACTGGACTACACTTTCTGTGAATTGGTATTTTGTTAGAGTCAATTTGACAGCTTAGAAGTGCTACAAGGACCTGTTCCCACTTTGATATGCATTAGCAAAAATCAATTTTTCTTAGCGATTTCATAAAATGACAGTTTTGTCATGGTCCTGTAGATGTAAAAGTATTTACTGGTGACTCCTATTGCAGTAAATCTATTCACTGATGATTTGTTTCTTTGAAGGAGTAGTTCATGAAAAAAAAAGCTTTTGGTCTTAATTTGATAAAGAGCGGTGGGCTGTTAATAACTTCTAGTGAACTTCTCAGGTTGGCTAAAGTGTATAAGCTAGCTTCTGGTGTCTGAAAATACCTATTCCTGCCTTGAAATCCATTTTATTATACATAAGGAGTGACTAGAAATTTAAGGAAGGGCTATATATTTCTTTTCAATGCTACTACTGTCACTCAGCCGTGAAAAGCAGAACTTCCCCTCACTGAGGTTTGTCCCTGAACTTTGTATAGATTGGGGCATGTAGGGTTTTTTTTCTCAGAAAATAGGTGCAGGAACTTACCCTCCCCGCCCAAATCCCTACCCACAACCACCCCCAAACCCCACCCCTAGACACACCTTCCCTAGAGGAGAGCAGTACAGTGGCGCCAAATAACTGTAATAAGTGAGGCCTAAGAACTGCGTATCACACATGGTTCAGGAATGTGTAACACACAAAGTACAGCACTTTATAACACACAGGGCTCAGGAGTGTGCAATTGTGAGCAGTGCATATCACATAGGGTGCAGAAAAAAAAAAAAAATCAGCAAACAGGATAGTACTTACATTCAATGCGAAGCGCCCCTTGTTCTCAGAAATATGGAGCATATAGCCCTGTGTACAGAGTGCAGGGGTCAGGAATATGTAACATAGAGCCCAGCACACAGAGAGCAGTGGTAAAGCATATGTAATATGCAGTCCAGCATACAGAGTGCAGGGCTCAGGGGTATGTAATGCAAAACCCATTGTACAGAGTACAGCATTCAGGAGTACCATACTGAGGCCTCTAATATGTAACATACAGCACAGCACATAGAGTATAGCGGTACTGAGTATGTAATGTACAAGGTTACAAAATTCTCACCACTGGACCCTGCATGCTGTGCCATACATTACATACCCTTGGTCATCCACACCTAACCTCTGCAACCCTCATCCACAGCTCACTTCTTCTTTCTCTGTCCACAGCTCCACTCTGCACCCCTATCCACAACCCACCTTTGGTCCCCCTGCACCCCTCTAAATACAGCTTACACCCCCAGTCCACAACCCACCTCTGCGCCTCCATCCATATTATCTCTGCTCCCCTTCTGCACCCCCATCTAAAGCTCACCCTAATCCACAGCTCTCACCTTTGCCACCCTCCTCTGCACCACCAGCTTCCCCTACAGCTCTCACCTCTCCACAACCTCCCCAACCCTCTACAGCTCTCATTTTACACAACCTGCCTTCTGCCCTCTGGACAAATTTCCACCCCCTCCTCATTGCACTATCACCCCCCCTTCCCTTCTTTCACAGTTATCCTCTCTCTGTGAACTCAGTCTCTGGAGGGCTCTCTCCCTCCTCCCTCTTTTTTCATTCAGAACTCCCTCACCTCTTCCACTGCAAATCAGTGGTCCAGTCCATGTGTTGTGTGCAGGCTTTTCAGACAATCGCGAAGCTGTCAGAACTGTAGCTGGGGTAGAGTTTCAGGGCTCCTCTCCTCCGTGCTACAATGTGAGAAGAGGCGGGGACGGAAGCTGCCTTCTAGATCAAAACAGGCAGCTATATGTTGCCATGCTGGGACCCGGAGATCTCGAAGGCAGCAGCCCTGTGTGCGCAGCGCTAGTGTGTGTGTTATAACAGGTCAGAGCAGAGAGGGCTGCCTGTCATAGGTGCCGGAACAGCGTTCCGCCGAGTTCCGGCAGAAAAAAAGCCCTGGGGGCATGTCATCACAGTTTGTATCATGTACTACTGCTTTTGAATAAGGCAGGCTGAACCAGGGGCAGATCTAGAGTCTTGTCTCGGGATGGGCACTGCCAGAAAATAATTTTTTTTGCGGGCAATTTATCTGAGGAATGGCTGGTGTTGGCGCTTCAATCATCCTGGCACCATGGTTGTTATGGTGTCAGGATGATCAAAGCTCATTATTTCTATTATTACATTGTCATAAAATGAAATAGTTCAACTCACCGAATCAGTGGGATCCCTGGGTGTGTCACGTGCCACCATCGCCTGCCACCAGATGCAGATTTTCACTTGCCACGTCACCTGCCAGACGTTGAGGATTGTCACTTGCCATGTCACCTGCCAAAAATTGCGGATTGTTACTTGCCACGTCACCTGCCACATGTTGTGGATTGTCACTTGCCACGTTACCTGCCACAGGTTGCATTTTCACTTGCAATGTCACCTGCCACAAGTTGCGGATTATCACTTGCCACATCACCTGTCACCAGATGCAGATTGTCACTTGCCACATCATCTGCCACATGTTGCAGATTGTCACTTGCCACATCACCTGCCACACATTGCGGATTGTCACTTGCCTGCTACAATTGTCACTTTCCTGCTAAGGTGGGGATTGTCACTTCCTTTGTCCCAGAGTGAAGTCAGCAGCAGAGAGATGATGTAATCTCTCTGCTGCCCGCGGCTGCCTGCACGGTGAGGGTGGAACTGCAGGGATGCAGGGAGGCAGGCGTTGAGAGATGATGTCATCTATCTATACAAGAGATACATCTATCTGCTCCCCCACCCGCCGGTCTGCTGATTGGTTAGCCGCTTGCTCACCTGCTGACTGGCCCACCTGCAAACCAACCGACCCGCCCGCCTAGATGCCCGCCCCCCGCTGAGCTACTCACTCACCCACCTGCCAAGCTGCCCGCCCACTGAGCCGCCTGCTCACTCACCCAACCGCTGAGCTGCCCACCCGCCGAGCCGCCCGGTCACTCACCCACCCACTGAGCTGCCCACCCGCCGAGCTGCCCACTCACTCACCCGCTGACTGGCCCACCGCTCACCTGCAACTAATTTCGGGGGGGGGGGGGCAATTGCCCCATTGCCCCCCTTGGATCCACCCCTGGGCTGAACCCAAAGTGTGTTTAGATGCTGAACGATTGCCCCTCTGTATTTCCATATTAGCAAAATTCATGTTACAGTGTTCTAAAGGTTTTTGCTGATATAATGATATTGCCTAGGCTCTTTATTTTACCAACATTCACACACTTTAATTTCTTTATAGGAAAAAGTAACATTGCTAATGGGTCTTTGCAAAACATTCACATGTTTGTGAATTATAAAAATAGTGTCTGTTCCCATGTCATTTTTAAAAAATATGACCTGTCCATTTTTTCTGCATTTTAGTGCTCGGAAGAGCCATAGAAGTTAATGGTAATGCATCAAAATGTCTTTTATGTATGTTTTGATGTACTGGAAACAGGTATTAATAAGCCTCAGTCAATGGCTGGTATCTCTATTCACACCAAATCCTAGAGTGAAAAACACAATGGAAATACATAATGGAAACAATGCATATCTACACACAAAGAAAACACATGTTGAGGCATGACAACACATCTGTCTAAGGCTTAAAAAAAAAGCACCTACACACATTCATAGATTGAAATGGACCCTCTCTACTAGCAATTTCTTGATGTCATCCTGTGATGTTTCATAATTAAATGTTTTTCTTGGATTTGTAAATTTATCATGATGGGATTTCACAGAAAACTCCTAAAATTTCACAGCTAAAAACAATGGATGTGTATAGAGGATAGCATGGTATAAACGTTTGTCTCACTTGATGGACTTTTTGAAACATTTAATGGTTAAGAGCATTGAATACAACAAATGCATTTTGGGAGAAAATGACTCCCTCTTCGTCAGAACTTGAGCAGTCATGACAGAATGCACTAGGGGACCTGTGTTAAGACTTGATGAAGACTAACATCTCCTAACAGCATTTAAGTGGTTGTAAAGGCAGAAGTTTTTTTACCTTCATGCATTCTATACATGAAGGTAAAAACCTTCAGTGTGCAGCTCCCCCCTCAACCCCCGAAATACTTACCTAAGTCTGATCTCGATCCAGTGATGTGCGTGAGACCCAAGGCTCTCCCCGGTCTCTCCTTCCTGATTGGCTGAGATGCAGGAGCCAGTGAGGCAGGAGCAGGGGGCTGGGCTAAGCTACATTCTCTGTGCCTTATGGGCGCAGAGAGCTGGCTCGGGAGCGAGCAAGCATGAGTGCCCCCACAGCAAACGGGTTGCTATGGGGCACTCAGCAAGGGGGAAGGGCCCAGAGTACCAGCCGGGGACCCAAAAAGAGGAGGATTGGTGCTGCGCTGTGCAAAACCATTACACAGAGCAGGTAAGTATAACATATTTTTTTTAATACATTTTTTTTCTTTACAATCACTTTAAAGGCAGCTTGAAGATATGCTGTTTCTTTCCTCGTGTCCTTTACAGGAGCAGAATAGAGGGCATAGGATTTGATTTTGCAACAGCTATCTGACTTGTTGGATTGCAGTATGCCTCTTATTAATTGTCCATGCCAGAGGCAGTGATGTGGGTTTTAACTTATGTATCAGGTTGTGGAATTGGTTTTTGAACATAAAAACTATGACCTAAGGTAAAAAAAAAAAACACCGCACATACCAACAATCCCAAATGTACATAATGTGAGAAGCATACTCAGCCCACTGATGCATTTCTCCCTGCCCACCAGGGACTTAGTCATAGAGATGGGATTGTGGAGCAAGACTCCAAATATTTATGCATCATCAGCCGCTAAATAACAGAACCTGTGACAGGTGTGAGTAAAATAAAGATTAATGAGGATTAATGAAAGAATAACAGCTGGGCCCCCCATATTAGGATACTGTTCACCAGAATCCCAAAACTTAACTCATACTTGCTCACTTATAAAGGGAACATTGGTTTTAAAGTAAAAACCATATTCAATGACTGGGATAAATATGAAGAAAAAGAAAAAGTGAAAATGAATGCAAAAATGCCCAAGCTGTATACCAAATTAAAGCAGAGTTCTACAAAAAGTTTAGCTGCTGACTTTTAATAAACAGACAATCACCTGTCACACAGTCCAGCGATGTGGGCGCTTCTCTCCCCCCTCCTCTCCGCAGCGCCGACATTGTAACTGTGGGCGCCTGTCTGTGGCTTCACAGCCGGGCACGCGCGAGCTGCGTTGCATGTTGTGAATGGCCGTGCAATCTTCTGGGACCTGTGACGTGTCCCAGAAGATTGCAAGGAGGGAGGGGGGGGAGATGAACTTCCTTCTGGTGCCATGGCTCCAGGGGAGGAAGTGGGAACTGGGTGCCTGTCAAAACTGGGTACCCCCCCCCCAAACTTGAAGCAGAAGTTACATTTTTGGGTGGAACTCCACTTTAACAAATGTGTGTATAAAACATCAAAAACTATATTGACAAATTTAGTAAGATTTGCATCCATTTCATGGGAAGCATCATTAAGGATGGCAGAGAGAAAAGGAATTTTTGGATATGCAGATGACAGTATGCATGTATGAAAACAGTTGTGATCTCATTTATGGAATCAAAACAAATATAATAAATAGTAGAGCAATAAAATATTAAATATTCTCATTTTAGGTAGTTTCTCTATGTCTGTGAGATAAGGGGAAAGAAATGTAAAAATATTTGAAAAAAGCGTCCCTACATGAAGTACATGTTAGGTCACGTAGTAACTATATGGTTATAAACTGTTCTCTGGGCTCAGTGGTGTCTACCAGTTTTCCCAGTTACTTTGAACAGAACAAGGATAAAAATCAATAAAACCTATTTAAGAATTGTCTGAGATGTTTGCACTTGATAATTTATTAGTGAAAGGACTGACCTACTTTTGATATGGTGTGGTTCATTTCAATTAGGTTGGCCTAAATATTTTTAATGAAATATTATGTTAAGCCTTGGATGTTGCCTTAGGTGTATATCAAAGCATTCAGGGTTTAGGTAACAACACTAAATGCTACAATGGAGCCACTGACAATGCTAGAATTTAAGATGCTGAACTCAGGGTTTATTGTTATCTATTTAGAGAGCTGATAAACTGATTTGAGGGCTTCTGTTTGTTTTAATGTCCCTTTTTTCTGGCATGGTGGTATGGGTTAAGTAGATCTAAGACTGGGTTCACACATATGCGATGCAGTAACCAGTGCAATTCTGTGCGGGTTCCTGCATGTGACTCGCAGGCAGTTCACACTGCCCTATGCGAACCGCTGCGGGTGTCAATGCAAAGTTAATAAAAAAAGCGTTGAACATGGGTATTTTTATCCATATACACAAGGCAATGGCATACAAAAAAGAAGAATTCATGTATGTACATGCACGCATCTGAAATCGCATAGTTTCCCATGGAAGTAACTAGTATAAAAAGCCAATGCTTATTGAGTAATGGATACAAGTAGGTTATAGGATGCAAATGAATCACAGTTAAGGTCCAGCTATGTGTTGGGAACATGATGACATTGATAGGCTTGACGCTCACCAGCCTGATTGACCCACATGCAGTATTGCTAAAGGGTCCATTCCATATGGTGAGTTTAACCACTTGACCACTGGGCACTTAAACCCCCTTCCTAACCAGACCAACTTTCAGCTTTCGGTGCTCTCACACTTTGAATGACAATTACTCAGTCATGCAACACTGTACCCATATGAAATTTTTGTCCTTTTTTTCACACAAATAGAGCTTTCTTTTGGTGGTATTTAATCACTGCTGGGTTTTTTTATTTTTTGCGCTATAAATCAAAAAAGACTGAAAATTCTATAAAAAAAAAATTAAAAAATTCTTTGTTTCTGTAAAAATTTATTGCAGAGTATTGGCGAGTATTGGTAGAGTATTGGCGAGTATTGGCAGAGTTTTGCAGAGTATTGGCAGAGTATTGCACAATGTTGCAGAGTATTGCACAGTGTTGCAGAGTATTGGGACAGTATTGCACAGTGTTGCAGCGTATTGCAGATTATTGACACTGAGCAGCGCTGTTGACACTAAACATACAGCCCACAGTGCTGCTGCAATCTCTCCCCCTCTCCCTCTCTCTCCTTGCACTGTACCCATCGGTACAGAGAGGGGAGGGAGGAACGGGCGTTATGACGTGATGCCGGTTTGTTTACAAGTGATCGCTCAGTCATTTGACGGAACGATCACGTGGTAAGCGGCGGGAGCAACATTCTGGAATGACGTCCCACAGACGTGCACCCAGAATAAGCCGACCGCGCTGTAGCCGTCTTTCGGCTATGGCCCGGTCGGCAAGTTAAGCACAGAGGGGGTATGTAAGGTACTGATAACTTATGATTTTTTTCGGAGCACTACAGCACTTTTGAATATTGTTTGCACAGGAGCACCTTTGAAGAAAAATTTGTGTTGGGGACTGTCTAAAAAAATTTCAACACTGGCTACATGCTTGTCAGATTTTATTTGATTTTTTTCACTTGTATAGTTTTGTTTGTCATTTTATGCACAGCACTTGCATTTTAGAAATTTGCATTGTATTTTGGGATTGTTTGCTCTTTGTTTTGAGGTTTAATTTCAACAATAGATACATTTCAAGGCTTCTTAAGCCTACAGATTAACCACTTGCCGACCGCTGCATGCTGATATACATCAGCAAAATGTCAGCGGTGGGCAAATGAGCGTACCTGAGGCGGGGATAGCAAGCACGTGTGCACGCCGCATACAGTGTCTGATGTGTCTGCCATAATGTTGCAGTTCCGATAAAAAACGCAGATCACCGCCATTACTAATTAAAAAAAAAATTAATAATAAAAATGCCATAAAACTATCCCATATTTTGTAGACGCTATAACTTTTGCGCAAACCAATCAATATACGCTTATTGTGATTTTTTTTACCAAAAATATGTAGAAGAATACATATCGGCCTAAACTAAGGAAAAAAATTGTCTTTTTTATATATTTTTGGGGATATTTATTATAGCAAAAAGTAAAAAATATTGTGTTTTTTTTTAAATTGTCACTCTTTTTTTGTTTATAGCGAAACAAATAAAAATCACAGAGGTGATCAAATACCACCAAAAAAAATCTCTATTTGTGAGAAAAAAAGGACGCCAATTTTGTTTGGTCATAATGTTGCACAACCGTGCAATTGTCAGTTAAAGCAACGCAAAAAGTGCTCTGGTCAGCAAGGGGGTAAAATCTTCCAGGGCTGAAGTGGTTAATAAAGATAAATGTATGGCTTTGAATATATCTTTGTCCTTAGAACAATCACTCCATTTTGCTACAAACCACATTTCCTTTTTCTGGAAACAAAATCACTTACCATATTTAGAGATTTAAATCACACTATTTTACAATACTTTGTATCAGGTAAATTATCCTACACTAATAAAACAATGTACATAGCCTATAGATTCATGGAAAAAATACCAAATTTCATGGTTGGGATGTATAGCAGCTACCAAAATTACCTTACTTCCAAAATTGCAATATTACTTCTGATTCAACCCCATTAAAATTCCTCATTAAAAGCCTTAGAGCTTGATACCATTTCAGTAGATGCAGTTTTTGAAATCTCCTAGTGTTTTGAAAAAGGATTGAGAAAGTGAGCTAGACCTTCTGAAAAATAGCGGATTTTATGGGCACAACATGAAGCAGTACATGTAAAAAAATAAACTTTATTACAATCACTATTAAAAACGAAACACTAAAAAAATGACTACAACACCCGCTACTCAGCAGTAGTTCAATAGATACCCAATTACAATGGAGGCATGGATCAATCATATAAATGTAGAAGAAAATTAGTGTAGATATAAAAAAAGTCAGGTCCATAACTCCTCCATGCGTGTTTGTCAACGCATTTCGCAAAAGATATGCTTCCTCAAGACAGATTGGGTAGGTGCTGCTAAAAATGTAAAATACAAAAACAAAGAAGTACATAAGTATCATATAACAAAACTGTATATACATATTTTAAATGTATTCTTGAATCCATATCTATATCCGTGCCCTAATAGGTAAGATATCTTAAATGTTTCCCTTCCATACACACTTCATTTAATAAAAATATACAAGATTTATACATTTTTCTATTTTTATAGAGTGGCTAGATGATATAATATTCATTGACCACCCTGGGAGGTGTTCCCCTGTCGTCCCAACATTGGGTTTTGGATGCCGTATATCATCTGGCAATTTAGGGTCCCCACTTGGAGGCCCATCAGTCCTTTCCTTGGATCTGTTCCTGCCCGCTGTTTGTCTTTTTGAGATCAATCAGGCAAGCAAATTACATTTTCTACTTTCATATTTACCTCATCTATATATAATAATTTAAATGATTAATATTATATAAAATCCCCCCCCCCCCAAGATACGCAAATACATTTCAAATATGTATATGCACAGTTTTGATATATGATACTTTACTTCTTTGTTTTTGTATAATTTAAAATTTTTAGCAGCACTTACCCAATCTGTCCTGGGGAACCAAATCTTTTGCAAAATGCATTGACAAGCACACATGGAGGAGTTATGGACCTGACTTTTTTTATATCTACACTCATTTTCTTGTATATCGATGGACCTTCTACATGTATATGATTGATTCATGCTGCCATGTTTTTTATTGGGTATCTGTTAAAGTACTGCAGAGTAGCGGGTGTTTTAGTACTTTTATTAGTGTGTAGTTTTTAATAATGATTGTAATAAAGTTTATTTTGGTTTTACATGTACTGCCTCATGTTGTGCCCATAAAATCCGCGATTTTTTGAGAAAGTCTAGTACATGTTCTCAATGCTTATTCATAATATTTGGATGTTGGCAAGGTGGGCGTCCTCCTTTCCTGTATCTCAAATTCATATGGACACACAGAGGCGGCTCTGGAGCGAGTATACACGAGTGCCATCATAGTAAGTGGCTTGGTATGTGGGCACTTGGCAAGGGGGAGGGGTCAGAAGCAAAGCAAAACAAAAATAAAATTTTTGTTATTTAAAAAAAAAAGCATGAGCCTTTCTAATACTAATTTCCCTGTGATTTTGTTTTGGTTAGTTTAAGCTAGGGGTGACCAAACCTTTTTCAAAGAGGGCCAGATTTGATGAAGTGAACGTGCGTGAGGGCCAACCATTTTCCCTGACATTCTTTGAACCATTAAAATTCGGTCTGTGTGTTAGTTCAAGCACTAATACATTGCCCAACAAGAATTCTCTTGCCTTTGTGGCTGTGTGTGAGTAAAGAGATGATCTCAGGCGTGTTATTTGGATATACCGTATTTATTGGCATATAACACGCACCTTCACTTTAAGAGGGAAGTTTCAGGAAAAAAACTTAAATTTTAATAAAGAACTATGAAGCAAAATAAGGGTCAGTGCCCATCTGCAGCCCCACCATTGCTATGAATGCAGCACCACCATTGCCATCAGTGCAGCACCCACCATTGCCAGGAATGCAGCAACCAGTATGGCCAGGAATGCAGACCCCAAAATTGCCAGGAATGCAGCCCCCATTATTGTCAGGAATGCAGCCCCATCACTGCCAGGAATGCAGCCCCCATCATTTCCAGGAATGCAGCCCCCATCATTGTCAGGAATGCAGTCCCCATCATTGCCAGGAGTGCAGCCCCACCATTTTCAGGAATGGAGCCCCCATCATTGCCAGGAATGCAGCCCCATCACTGTCAGGAATGCAGACCCCATAATTGCCAGGAATGCAGCCCCCATCATTGTCAGGAAATGCAGCCCCCATCATTGCCAGGAATGCAGCCCCCATCATCACCAGGAATGCAGCCCCCATCATTGTCAGGAATGGAGCTCTCATCATTGTCAGGAATGCAGCCCCCATCATTGTCAGGAATGCAGCCCCCATCATTGCCAGGAATGCAGCCCCATCATTGCCAGGAATGCAGCCCCATCATTGTCTGGAATGCAGTCCCCATCATTGCCAGCAATGCAGCCCCATCATTGTCAGGAATGGAGCCCCCATCATTGCCAGGAATACAGCCCCCATCATTGCCAGGAATGCAGCCCCCATCATTGTCAGGAATGCAGCCCCCATCATTGCCAGGAATGCAGCCCCATCACTGTCAGGAATGCAGCCCCCCATCATTGCCAGGAATGCAGCCCCCCATCATTGCCAGGAATGCAGCCCCCATCATTGTCAGGAATGCAGCCCCCATCATTACCAGAAATGCAGACTCACCATTGCAATCAGTGCAGCCTGACTCCATCTGCAGCCTCGGAAGGGACAGGGAGGGGGTGGTATGAGCGCCAATAGATTAGATACAGAAGAAACTTCTCTTTTCTTGGCTGCCTCTTTAATAGAAAGTCCCACCTCCTTTGATGGACAGAACAGTCATCCAATGGCAGCGCCAGAGAGGGGACTTCCTTTTACAGAGGCCACCGTGTAAACCCCCAGATCCTGCTCCGCCCTCATGTGAATGAATAAGGGGTACCCTACTCATTCACCAAAAAAGTGTCCTTTATTAAAAAAAAAAAATGCCCCCTGGATCCACCATCAATCATGAGGAACGCCGGCCGCCGACATGAAAAAAAAGAAAAAAAAAAGGTCCGCACCAGATGAAGGCTCCTGCCATTTGACAGATCTGCTGACTACCACTGCTAGATAAACTAGGAAGTGACCCCGACCCTTGTGACGTCATCCACCAGGGCATGTAAAGGTTCCTGACGAGGATGGAAAGCATAGGGTTACAACTCCTCTGGGCATCATCCTGCTTGGGAACAAAATGGCCAGGCTGCATTCTGCTCTCTTAACCACTTCAGCCCCGGAAGATTTGGCTGTTCAATGACCAGGCCATTTTATGCGATACGGCACTGCATCACTTTAACTGACAATTGCGCGGTCGTGCGATGTTGTACCCAAACAAAATTGACCTCCTTTTTTTCCCACAAATAGAGCTTTCTTTTGGTGGTATTTGATAATTTCTGCAGTTTTTATTTTTTGCAACAAAAAAAGAGTGAAAATTTTGAAAAAAACACAATATTTTGTCCTTTTTGCTGTAATAAATATCTCCCAATTTTTTAAAAAAATAAGCAATTTTTTTCCTCAGTTTAGAGTGATATGTATTCTTCTACATATTTTTGCTAAATTGCAATAAGCGTATATTGAATGATTTGCACAAAAGTTATAGCATTTACAAAATAGGGGAAAGATTTATGACATTTTTATTATTATTTTTTTTTTACTAGTAATGGTGGTGATCAGTGATTTTTATCGTGACTGCGACATTATGGCGGACAGATCGGACACTTTTGACACATTTTGGGACCATTGGCATTCATACAGCGATCAGTGCTATAAAAATGCACTGATTACTGTGTAAATGTCGCTGGCAGGGAAAGGGTTAACACTAGGGGGCGATAAAGGGGTTAACTGTGCTCCCTAGTGAGTGATTCTAACTGTGGGGGGGATGGATCTGACTGGGTGAGGAGAGCGATCGTTGTTCATACTTAGTATACTTAGTATGAACAACAGATCGCTCTCCTCACCCCTGACAGCACGAAGATCTGTCTGTTGACAGATCTCTGTTCTGTCTCTGTGTGGAGTGATCGCGGGTGCCCGGCGGTCATCGGCACCCCACCTACATGCCACTTTTGTGATTTACTCACCACTGCCATAATAGTCAGATGTGTGGCACTTCTTAGTTTTTTTACAGCTGAAATTACTAAACTCAATTCAGTTCAATTTAAATTCAATTATTTTTTCTTTACTCATAAAAGCACATTCTATCTCTCACAGTCTTCTCAAAACATCCAAATTTATTTTTTCTTTTGCTGCTGAGATCTGATTTCATATTAGAGGGTGACAACATTCCTTCTCCATGGTCCCACGGTATGTCTGAACATAGCATTCCTTAATTGCTTGCTTCTGAGATGGACTGGGGACTATGGAATATGGCTTATGGAATTTGTAGTGCACTTAGAGCAGTGCACTTAATAGATACTAATGTGCACTCCTAATTCCAAACATATGGAAGTAGGGGGGGGGGTGGGTAAAAGAAGAAATTCATGAGGTCATGGGGGATGTTGCAAGGAGGTAGAAAACACAGTAGGAAATTATTTAACAAAAAATTATTTACAAAGCCATCAAGGGGATATTGTTAGGTGTCCCTTTAAAGGAACACAGTGGAGTTATCCATAGCTCCCAACTGTCCCTGATTTCGAGGGACTTTCCCTGATTTGGAGCAATGTCCCTCTGTCCCTCATTCCTCCTCATTTGTCCCTCATTTTGGTCTGATCTATATAGATGTATATAAAATGCAATTTTTATCTATCAAAAAGTGTTTTCCAGTGCTATACCTTTCATCTGATTTCTAAATTGCTGCATTTGTAAATTCCAAAAGCCAATATAAAGGAATAGTGTTGGTATAAAAAGCGCTTGTGGTTTTAACCAATCTTGGTTTTTTTTGTACAATTCTCCTTTAAGGGGGCGTGGCAAGGGACAAGTCCTATGCCTGCATACTTTTGCTGATAGGTGTCTCTCATTTCCATCTCAAAAGGTTGGAAGGTATGGTTGTCTTTCTGATCCAGTTGGCTGATTGTTTACAGGATGTACAATGACAGCAATGTACAATACAGTAGATCCTGACAGATTGCCATGGTGTAAGTGCTGCTTTGCATGAAGCTGGTATGAAAACATATTTAGGGTACTTCTACTAGCTGCATTAGAAAATGTGTATAGTGTTTGTTTTTTTGTTTTTTTTATAAATATACTTGGATTAATAAGTAATTTGTATTTGTATTATAGTCAGCTTTATTAGCTCAAAGTAGTGATGAGTTTTAAAAAAAAGACAAACAAATGCAAATAGGTATAGTATAAGCAAACTTGGAGTAAAACGATTTTTAAACATGCAGCTAAATTCCATGTTCTCTGCAAGGTTATTTAGAAGACCCATCTCACTAATTACAAAAAGGGTAGCTAAGCAGTAGGGCTGCAATGACCACATAAATGTGGCGGGTGATTGATATCATCCCATCTGACCTTCATCCTTAGTTTCCATAACACCTTTATCATTAGCTTGTGATTTATGCTTTCTCACTGGGAAACATTTGAGGTTGCTGCAGTTTTTATTGTTATTGAACAAATGTAAAATGTCATTCAGTGATGGGTCCATGGGATAAAAGACTGTCTATGGCTTTTTGGTCTCTCTCACTACTCAATATTGTGGCATTTCTCTAGAAGTAATACATATTTGTTTGTCGTTTAGGAGAGTACTAACACATCCACAGCACACATTTTCCAGTCAGGAGCTTCCCCACTTACACAATGTGCACACTTATTACAGCAAGTAATTAGGGCTTGTCTTTTGCTATACTGTATGTTATAGTGGATGAACTTAATGTTAGCCATCTATCCAGGGTGCAGCAAACAAATGGCTCATTAATGACACACAGGTTATTAACAGTTGTGCAGTTTGTTGTTAAATATGCCTTCCTTTAGTTTACTTACTGCACAGCACTGCTGCATGGCCTTGCTTATTTATGGAGCTCATTTAATTTATGTTAACAGTACCGTGGAGTCCTCTTGAGACACCCAATGTATTCATGCTGTATGATTTTTTGTTTAAAGGGTATGGCAATGCAAAACACATAGGGATCTATTTATAAAAAAAAATGTTGTACGAATGTATCAGCAGTTGCACAAAAAGTTACAAATAATACCCTTGCGAATGTCTTTTAAATGTGCAATGTTTGACTTGTCTTTCACACCGCAAATGTAATATTAACCACCTCAATACAAGACACTTTCACATCCTTCTTGCCACTGGCCATTTTTTGAATTCATGACAACAAAATGGTATTTTATCACCACTGGGTTTTTAATTTTTTGCTATATAAACAAAAAAATATATAAAATGTTGACAAAACCTCCCCACATTTTTCTTAGTGTCTGTTATAAAATTTTGCAAATAAATACTAGCCCTAAACGTATTTTGCTACATTTCTTTGGCAAAAATATCCCAAATCAGTGTATATTATTTAACCACTTCCCTACCCGCGTATAGGCATATGACGTCCACAGATGGGATCTCCCATCCTGGGTGGACGTCATATCACGGCCTCGGGTTCCCGGCCGCCTAGGGGGCGCGCGCGTGCCCGACGCGTTGCTCGGGACCCGTGCGTGTGCCCGGCGGCCGCGATGTCCGCCGGGCACCCGCGATTGCCCGTTAACCGGGCCGGACCATGGATCTGTGTGTGTAAACACACAGATCCACGTCCTGTCAGCTCAGAGGAGACCGATCTGTGTTCCCAGAACAGCAGAACACTGATCGGTCTCCTCCCCTTGTGCCCCTTCTCCCCCTACAGTTAGAAGCATTCCCTAGGAAACACATTTAACCCCTCCCCGCCCCCTAGTGGTTAACCCCTTCACTGCCTGTCACATTTACACAGTAATCAATGCAATTTTATAGCATTGATCGCTGTATAAAAGTGAATGGTCCCAAAAATGTGTCAAAAGTGTCCGATGTGTCCGCCATAATGTCGCAGTCACGAAAAAAAAATCGCGATCGCCGCTATTACTAGTAAAAAAGATAAATAAATATTTTTTTTTTAAAAAATGCCATAAATCTATCCTGTATTTTACAGATGCTATAACTTTTGCGCAAACCAATCAATATACGCTTATTGTGATTTTTTTTACCAAAAATATGTAGAAGAATACGTATCGGCCGAAACTGAGGAAATTTTTTTTTTTTTTTTTAAATTGGGATATTTATTATAGCAAAAAGTAAAAAATATTGTGTTTTTTTCAAAATTGTCGCTCTTCTTTTGTTTATAGTGCAAAAAATAAAAACCGCAGAGGTGATCAAATACCACCAAAAGAAAGCTCTATTTTTGGGGAAAAAAGGACGTCAATTTTGTTTGGGTACAATGTCGCACGACCGCGCAATTGTCGTTTAAAGTGCAACAGCGCTGAAAACTAAAAATTGGTCTGGGAAGGAAGGGGGTGAAAATGCCCGGTATTGAACCGGTTAATCTATGTGAAAGTTACAGTGTCTACAAACTATGGTATATATATTTTGGAAAGTAAAGTCTAAGGTATTTAGTAGAAGGCATGGTGAGTTTTTTGAAGTTGTAATTTTTTGTCATGATTTTTTGGAAAATTAAGAAATGAAATAAGTTTTTTTCACAAAGTTGCCATTTCAACAAGTTATTTCTAAACTTGTGCACAATGGAAATTTTTTTTGCCGTTTAGTTTTCAATCGTAAAATACATAATTTTGTTCTGTTATATTCGTTATGTTACGTTAATTCGTTTTCAGATAATTTGTTATTTCTGTAGCGTATAGATATTCGTTTTAATTGTTTAATTGTTCTGTTTTCGGATAATTCGTTATTTATATATATATATATATATATATATATATATTCGTGATTACGATTCGTAGTTCAGAAAGTCGTTTGTTTATTGAGTCCATTAACACACACAATGACAATATCTCTTCTCCTCTGCTCAAATACAATACAACACCCTTCTCACTCAGTTCTCAGGAATGCACTTTGCCAATAATCCAACTTCCAGCACAAAATTAATCAGCTGTTTGGTCTGTAAGATTTACTCTGAGTTAAAGTTTTGTTTCATTAGACCTTTAACGAATTAACAAATCATGCCAAATTCATTCATTATTTTCATTATAATTCCTTTTCTATTAGTTGAAATTCGTTATTTTTTTTCTTCGGACATTCGGATGCAGCCCAGATGCATACAGGGGCTTAACGTTCAAGAAGCACCTTTGGATTTTCAAGGAGTATAAATGACCTACCTACCTATTAAAATTATAGAGATGCTGGAGCACCAGGAAAGTGGAAACACCCACAAAATAAACCCATTTTGGAAAGCAAACACTCCAAGATATTTTCTGAAAGGCATAGTGAGTCTTTAAAAAAAAGTAATTTTTGGCTTCAAGTTTTTGGAAATGCGGGAAGGAAAATGAATATGCATTTTTTTTATACAAAGTTGTCAGTTAATAAGATATTTCTAACATATCATGGGAATACTTAGAATTACACCTCAAAACACATTCTGCTACTCCTCCTCAGTTCGGGGATACCACACGTGTGAGACTTTTTCACAGTCTAGCCATCCAAAATCCAAAGAAGCATCTTGGATGGAAAAATGGAACCAAGGAAGCATGCATGAGAGTTTTTCACTGTCTGGACTGATTATATACCGGCTATTGAATCTTGTGTATCACACAAATCAACCTATTGAATCAAAACTGTACTGTACTGTAATGGCCACCTCTATATGAGTGACCAGGGAATATAGCTTAGTGAAGCAGTCAGCTATTGGACATGATTACTGCCACTGTGGTACAATGCCACTATAATGACACTGCACTTGCTCTGGACAGTATGTAAATATATTTATATATATGCCCATCATATGCTGCCAGTGTGCCCATCAAATGCTGCCAGTGTGCCCATCATATGCTGCCAGCGTGCCCCTTGAATGCCCCCCCGTGTTACCCCCTACGCCCCCTCGCCGTCTGCCCAGCACTTACCCTGTCTTGGTGGGGCATTGGGTGACAGCGATGAGCAGGGTCCTTCGTGCATCTCCTGCCATCCGCATCTCCCACCCTCTCCTGCTGATAGGCATTCAATAGTGGCGCCTGGCGTTTCTGCCAATAAGGTGACAGGTAACAGACCTGAGCACCTTATTGGCGGAGAGGTGGTTTAGTGTTAGGAAAGCGAATATTCATTCGCCCAGCATGGCGCTCGCAGGTCGCTTTTTTTCACACCTATTAGAGCCTATAAACACCCCCCCCCCCGCTGCTGTAATTCAGGGCCCAGTGCCCGAAAAGGGCATCCAATTTGCAATAGTGTGAACCCAGCCTTAATATTAAGAGTAAAAAAACCCTAAAGGACCTCCAATCAGAAGAGCGAATAATAATAATAATAAAAATAATAATAATACTAATAATAAGAAGAATTTGATCCCAAGAGAAAAAAAGCCTAAGAACATGCATTTAGAAGAGAAAATACCTTGAAGCCTTAATGCAGCCAAAATCAAAGACAAAAAAAACAGCACTACTTACAAGTCAGTAGGATGTGTCCCTTGTGCTGATTGATTCCTCTTCTGTTAGTGAAAATCCTCTTTCATCCCATCCCCCCACCCCCATACCCATGCTACTGTTAACTTCCGGTGCAGTGGAGGTTAATATAACCAACGGGCGGTCACAAGGACATCATAGTTGGACTCTTGATGTGAGCCTGTGACAGTCTGTTAGTTGTTTTGGGCCAAATCCTAACTTGTGTTCCTTGTGCTAATTTTTCTGTTTGTGATTGTGGCTACAGCTTTATACATTGTGAGAAAAATCCCTAAAACCAATGAGAGAATGCTGGTTAATTCACATAGAATGAATGCACATGCAGTTTCACTGGATGAATAGTTAATCATTTGTTTTTAAGAATAGACCCACTAGGGTCATATTTACTGTATAAACTAAGAAATATGAATTCATCAAACATTCATGGCAGGTGAATCTTTTTGGGCATATGTTTCGTTTTTCAGTGGTTGACGACTATCATGTTTTGTTAATATGCCCTTTTCAAATACTGTGTTGATGTTTTTTCATTTACTGCATTTTTGCAGCTGATACAATGCTGAACAGCTAGGCACGATACAATGGCATCAATGAAGGTCTGCACTCAAAATGAACACATATTGTGAACTGCACCAAATAGTGGGCGTAGCCAAATTGCATTAATTTGGAGTGCATATCACACAGGGTGTAGGGCTCAGGAATGTGTATTTTGCAGGGTTCTGGAGTGCGTATCACAAAGGTCACAAGGCTTAAAAATACAGCAGGTAACACACTGGGCAGTGTACAACCAAAAATTACGTCTGTGGGAAGCACACAGTACAGGACCAGTACTTTCAATCTGGCACAAAAAATCCTACAAATACACACACACACACACCACACACACACAGTTAACCATACTAACAGCTGATGCCAATGTGTGAAATAAACACATGGCATTTTATCTATTGCAATGCATTCACAGCTGTTTAACTTGCAGAGTCACAGGCACAGCTGAGCCTCTTTCCACCAATGGAAAATGTCTTTTGCTTTATGATGATGGATTTGTCCTGAAACTACATTAGAAGAGGTAAGACCTAGGAACAGGTTCACACTGGATTCAACCAGGACTCACTAGTTGGTTTGGTCTCACATGAGAGCAGGTTATGCAAGATCATCCAGGAAGCGGAATCCAAAGCCATCCCCCTGGGTCTTCCTCATAACGCTATGGAGCTAGTAGTGGAGCAAATAAGTGAACTGCAGGCAACAATGCGACGGAATAGGTCACCAGTTTACAGTGCAGAGGTTAGGACTGACGTTTGTTACACCATTGAGTGAGGCCTGGTAAAAACCCAAACACTGAAGGTAGAGGCAATTATGAAATGGCCCAGTACCATGAACAAGAACCAGGTTAGAACCTCCCTGGGCATGGTAGGATACTATAGAAGCTTCATTCCAAATTTTGCCATCTTAGCAGCACCTTTAACTGATCTGACCAAAGGGAAAAACGTTACATTGAATAACTGGTGTCCCGATGCAGAAAAAGCTTATCAGGTTTTTTGTTGAGAGCTGGTGCTGTAGCACCAAACGTTAATACAGAATTCTTGGTCCAGACTGATGCCTATGGTGTAGAACGGGGGCTGTTTTGTCAGAAGCGCTAAGTGGAGAATCCAGTAGTATATCTGAGTTAAAACTGATATCATCAGAAAAGAACTATAGCATTGAAGAATGAGTGGGTACTAGAGGCTTTGTGATATTATGATTACGGCTTTGTGATAGGGACATAACTTTAGACTAACCATGGTCCATGCTCCTTCACAATGCATGGCCCATGCCAAAGAACAAAACCTGAAAGTCACACTGTGGTTCCTGGCTTTCCAAGATTTCTCTTTTAAGGTTGAGCGTGAGGCAGGTTCTTGAAATATTGAAATGCAGATGCCCTCTCTAGAGCCCACTGTTTGGCCACACCCTTTTTCCCATCTGTGACATAGTCTAAGTTCTCTGTGGGATGAGCAGTGGTGGTATCTGTTAGAAAGGGAGATTGCAACAGTATGTGCTGGAACAGCTTTAAGGTCTAAGCTGACCCACAAATGTCTCATAACTAGCCAGGAGACAGTATATGTTGTATACTAGACTGTGATGACACAGACCCTCTGGGAGGGAAACTCTTTTGCTTTGTGCTTGATGCAATAATGAAGAATAAACAAGAGCAGGAAACCCTTAAATGCAATTTTAGAAATTGCTTCCCTCTCTCTCACTTCCTTAAGAATGCACTTTGGCATTTGGATTACAGGGCTGGGAGATCAGAAGCCAGTGTAGGGATTGGCGGAGAGAGGTGGCAGACACTGAGCGGTTGGTAAGGTAGATGAGTCTGGCAGCAGTGTTCATGATAGACTGAAGAGAGGATAGTCTATGGAGAGGTTGGCCTATGAGAAGGTAGTTGCAATAATAAAGGCGAGAGATAACAAGGGGGTGAATCAGTAGCTTGGCGGTTTCATTAGTTAAAAAGGGTCACATTTTAGAGATGTTATGGAGGTGAAGTCTACAAGCTTTTGATAATGATTAGATTTGGGGCTGAAAGGACAGGTCAGAGTCTAGGATTACACCTAGTACCCTGGCGTGAGGGGGGGAGGGATTGATGGTTGCATTATTGACCTTGATGGAAAATTCATGGAGGGGGGGATGAGCAGGGGGGAATATTATGAGCTCAGTTTTAGAGAGATTTCGTTTAAGGAAGTGGTGCGCCATCCATGCTGATATATCAGTAAGTTATTCATGCGAGAGGAAACTGAAGGAGTGAGGTGAGGAGTAGACAGATAGATTTAGTCCATCATATCCACTGGTGCTGCCTTATCAATGCCAGATTTATACTTTTTGCTCCATCAGAAGTCCAATGCTGCCCATGCCCTAGATAATTGTATAACCTTCATTTTCTTTTATATGGCTTATTCTTATCTTTTGGATAGAATTTTTGTGCTAAGATTTTTTTCATTTGACTTATACTAAATCCTTTTGGAATTTACTTGGGATGAAACTTGTATGACTGTGGAGGGAATAGCTGCTGCAAAAAAAGCACTGTAAAAATAAGTTATAAATGCATTTATGATACCTAAGATGCCGGTATGTCTATACAGAACAGAGCGTATCTTGTAAAAGTACAAGTGCTGAACTCTGTATTAACTCAGCTACCAGTTTAGATAAATCACGGATGCTGGTTGCTTCACTTATTATAAGAATATATTCCTCATACTATGTCCTAAACACAACTTAAAATAGAAAAATGACATGCTACAAAACTTAGTAAAAATGAATTATATATTGATATCTGGGTACTTTCGAAGACAAGAATGTCAATTATTTCTAATTCAATACCAGTGGTTGGGTAGCAGCAGGATTTTCAACTCAACAAGTTTGTACCCAGAGCCCTAGGTAAACATGTCATCACTGTTAAAGTGACACTAAACTAGAGAAAATATGTATTTTTAACTCTGAAAAGTAACTTCTTTTGCTCACAGCCTCCTCCAAATCTCCAAATTATTTTACTTTTGCTGCTCTTATTCGACCTAATAGAGGCTGGTTATGTTCCTTCTCCATGGGACCACTGTAAGTAAGTAAGAGTGTAGCAACCCTCTCTTTATCACTCTTCAGATGGACTAGGAACTATGAGAATTGTAGTGTGCTAGAGCAGTGCACATGACCACAACCAACACACACTGCATGTTTCAAACAAATGGAAGTGAAAGTGAAAAAAAGCGGTCCAGGAGCTCATGGAGGATGTTACAAGCAGGCAGAAAAACACAGTAAAAACAATTTCATGAAAATTAGATTACGGGACGATTAAAGTGATATTAAAGCCAAAAGCAGACATGTATTGTACTGCAGCTTACCAATCATTAGATTAGATTAGATGGCCCCATTCATTTATTTTTGTAGGCTTTCTTTCTTTATTTTTGCCTGGTGATCCAGCCACTATGTCTATTGTTTTTCAAAAGAACAAGCTGTCCTGCAGATGTAGCGGTTAAAGGGACAAGACAGGTGTGCTTACAATAGTCAGCTTTTATTTATTTATGGAAAAAAAACTTTACCCAAAAAGAAAAAAAACTATTGCCGTAATTGCTTGTGTGACTGCAGTGCGAGCTGGAGTTTAACTTCAATATTTTAGTGTACCTAAAGCAGCCCATACATTGATCATTTTTTTTCATTCCATCAGTGGGTCGGACCAAAAAAGGATGATCAGATTTACATGAATGTGTGGATGGGGTAATCCTCCCGCTGGGGTGATCCTCACGCTGGGCCTTCCCCGCCATCAGAAAAAAATGATCAGTGCTTTTGTCTATAGCCAGAAACACTGATTGACCAGGTAAAACCAGACAGGCTGGTTGTACAGAAGTCAATTGGTAGATTGACTTCTGTACAACCAGGGTGCCCATACATGGATCAAAATTTGTCTAGTCCCTGCTGAACTGACTGAAATTTGATCCATGAATGGCCATCTTAAATCTGCTAGTACTAACACTCCTCCAGACTGACAATGCTGCTGTCCAAAGGTGTCCCTGTGCTCCTTCATACAGAGTGGGGGCACAGGAAATGTATTACTGGTGAGATCCCCAAGTAAAAAAGGGAAAAAAACCTAAAAAAAGAAAACTAATAAAGCCACCACACCTAATGCCCTGTACACATGATCGGATTTTCAGACAACAAATGTTGGAGGTGAGCTTGTTGGCGGAAAGTCCGACCGTGTGTATGCTCCATCAAACATTTGTTGTCAGACTTTCCGCCAACAAATGTTGGCCAGCAGGTTCTCAAATTTCCGCTAACAAAACGTTTTTGTCGGACTTTCCAATCGTGTGTACACAAGTCAGTCGCACAAAAGTTCATGCATGCTCGGAATCAAGTCTTGTAAAACTAGCATTCATAATGGGGATATCACGTACGTCTTGTAGTCACTACGTTCGTAATTGCTGGCCAACATTTGTGTGACTGTGTGTATGCAAGACAAGTTGGAGCCAACAACCTTTGAACAAAAATCCACGGTTTTGTTGTTGGAAAGTCCGATCGTGTGTATGGGGCATTAGGATTGGTAAGCTGCAATATATTACATTTTTGGTTTTGGGTTTGTGGGCTAATTCACATTTGTGCAAAAAAAAAAAAAATGCAGGTAAAAACTTATACAGAAGCACTTGTGTTTGCCTACATTTTCATGCATGTTTACCTGAATTTTTATGTATGCTTTTAAACTCATTTTGCATTTAGCTGCTTTTTTTTGTGAGTTTTCTATTTCCTGTGTTATCATTTCCTTTTCACAATAAAATAATTATTAGCGGATGCAAACACAACATAATTTGCAAAATTCCTGCTAAATCTAAAAGATAAAACTGAATTAAGTTAATAAATTAAGCTCTGTATGTGAATGAGGTCTTAAGCCTCGTACACAAGGTTGGATTTACCGCCAACAGCCTGTCATCACACATTTCCCGTAGGAAAGTCAGATCGTGTGTATGAGGCTTTAGGGCTCATTCACAAGGGTGCTGTGGCCTGTACAGTGAGAACCTGTTTTTTTTTTACTGCGACTGGAGCTGTGTGCAGGGAGCCTATGGGGATGCAGCAACTGTATGAAGACAGCCGCAGGTCCTAATTTGTGCAGTGTGTGTATGCATGTCTTTGGCCCCAAACACTAATGCCCTGTACACACGATCAGACATTGATCGGACATTCCGACAACAAAATCCATCTGATTTTTTCTGACGGATTTTGGGCCAAACTTGTCTTGCATACACACGGTCGCACAAAGTTGTCAGAAAATTTGATCGTTCTGAACGCGGTGACGTAAAACATGTACGTTGGGACTATAAACAGGGTAGTAGCCAATAGCTTTCATCTCTTAATTTATTCTGAGTATGCGTCGGATTTGTGTACACACTATTGGAATTTAAACGATCGTATTTTGTTGTCGAAAGATTTTATATTCTGCTCTCAAACTTTGTGTGTCGAAAATTCAAAAAAAAAAGTCAGATGGAAAACACACACGGTCGGAATTTCACAATCCGATCGCACTTTTTCCATCAGAAAATCCAACCGTGTGTACAGGACATAACAGTGTGCATTCGGGGCCACTCACTTGCGGCTATGTATTGTATGTGCAAGAGAACCCATGTAAATTAGCCTTTCCTTTTTAAATTTTTGTTTACGTTTATTTAATTATTTACATTTTTTAATTATTATTATTATTGCAGATTTTGTTATTTTTTTACATTTTCTCACAGTAGATCAGTGGGCAGCGTCTGTAATATTTCATTTTTATTATTTTATTTTTTATTATTTTTTACAATTTATTTTTTAATTCTTCTTTACAATTTTATTTTTTACAATTGTTTAATTTTTTTTATTTTTTTTAACAGCCCTGTTGGGGGGGGGGGGGGGGTTGGTGAAATATCATTCATCTAAACAGACCCCTGAAGTCTCACTTTTGAGATAGAGGATGGGACTGAGGAAACATTCCTTAGTCCCTTTCTCTGTAGCTTCAGTTGTGCTGAAGATGAATGAACAGGGGAAAGACGCTGCTGTTCATTCACAAACTGAAGCATAGTAAACACAGGTCATTCAGCCAGTCCAGACTGGATAAATCCTGATGATAATGTCAAGATCCACCCAGATGCCTGGACTGGCAGCTGACTCAGCCTCCCAGCAAGCTGCTGAGCCTGAGCCAGCCATTTTGCCCCTCCACAGCCTGGCACTCCAGTGAGTGCTGGAGGGGCATAGCAGAAAGTCAGTGACTGACAGTCACCAGCTTTCTGCTTATTGAAGACCAAGAACTGAGCAATCAGAGGTCTTTGATTGCTCAGTTCTCAGTGTAAAGGCAAAGGGGAACAGAAGCAGCATCAGGCTGATGGTACGTATGAATGTTTTTTTTTTATATTCTTTATTTATGAATTTTAAGTCATACAGGTGCAGCACCCCCTAGTACTACTAGAGTGCTAGAGTTAGTTTTTGTACAGAGTAGGTAAATTGTTCTGGCCTGGCTGGCAGCCAAGCCTGTGTTGTTTTTCTGGGTCTGGGTTGAGTGACTCAGGGAGGCTGGTATGACTCACTGCAGCATCTCTGAGACCTCCCCCTACTTCTAGAAACATGTAGAAGGTTTTAGAAGGATGGGAGTGGTGGGGAGGAGTAGCTTCCTGGAGTATTCAGAGGGCCCTGACCAATCACCAACAGATGGGTTAGCAGGGGGCAGGCCCTCTGAAATACTCAGGGTCAGCTCAGCTGGGGCAGTGGAGTTCAGGTGGAAGTTGGAGTGTTAGGCTATCGGAGGCCTTTGAGAGTAACCCCCTAGTCTGGAGGGGGGTTGAATTTAGGCCTGGGATCGGGTGCGGAAGGGACCCCTCTTTGTGGCACACAGCGGTATCCTGACCAGGAGGCATTGGAGCAAGAAGAGAACATCAGGAGAATACTGCCAGGCAAACCTCCAGGGAGGAAGACAGCCAGGAGGGCTGGTGAGTGTTGCAGTCAGGAGAATGAGAGGCATGCTTGAAAGGACTGGGTGCAAGCAATCTGGGATGGAATCAGAGTCAGTCTGGGGTGACTGTGGAGAAGTAGCCAGGAGGGCTAGTGAAAGGGGCAGCTGCAGCCAGGCAGGCTGGCAGTGCCTAAAGAGGTGGTACTGGAATCAGTAGCCACAGGAATAGTACAGCTAAGCACTAAGACCTCTTTTCTGCTACACTGCCAAAGGGGCCTGCGGCCCCTGCCTGCGGCCCCTGCCTGCAAGTGGCAATTGATCTGGATCTGACTGAGTCTGTGTTGGATATTTTTTTTCAGTGCTAGCTGGTTGTGTATGGGAGATGTGTGTATATAGTTGTGTCCCTGAAGGATTCTGTGTTGATCAAAGGGGCATCCCATAGTAACTCTATTTCCTATCCAAGTTCAACTCCCCTAATAAAATACAAATCAAAGCTGCAAGTGTAATGGATGTGATCATGGTGAACTGTCTATTCCAACACCTGCTTTATATACCTAACATATATAAACTCAGCTTCTATGCTTATTAAGCCTTAAGACATTTACAGATATTCTGCAAAGCTCAAAGCTTGCTTAGGAACTGGACTGACTGCAAAGAGTTAATCAAAAAGTTTGCGCCTGCTTCCCAGAATACATTCAGAATCTAACAGCATAACACAATGGAGCAAGAGAATGCTGCAAGAACAATTATTCACTTATTCACTTCTGCAAATGTGCATCAGCTGAAAGCCAAAATTTTGTCACATATTTGTATTTTTATATTTGTGGTTTGTATGCGCCAGTCTTGTTGACGTATCTCAATCTTCAATGGAATTGTACAAAAGTCTTGAGAAGCGGAAATATTAAACAGAAAGTAATTTGACTCTGAACTAAGCAGTCTCAGTGTGAGCTTACTTGAAGCATGCATGCTTTTGTATTCAACAATCTGATCGGGGGTAGATATAATAATATCGGAACTTTTGTTCTGAATTCAAAACATTTTGGCCCCAACGTGGGGCTCGAGGCTAGGATCCCAAGGGATAGCCGATCCAGAAGGGAGAAGGGACAAGCCAACACGGAGAGACAGGATAAGGAAACCAATCACCTCTAAAAAACGGTAAGACACTTTTGATATCTCGTATATCTAATCTACTGTTTATCCTGTACCCCTGTGGCTGGTCAACCCCTGTGCCCATATGGGCTTCCTGCGGCCCTCAAAAGACAGGTATATATCTTGCCTCGAGTCTGTTGATAAATTAAGGAACCTGCAATTATATCTACCGCCTGTTTTGTTCTGTTCTGTTTTGTTGATCGATCTTGTGTTTTGTGTTGGCTGTTGGGAATGAGGGATTGCTTATATAGTCATGGATGAAAATAGTTGACGTGGTTAAACTTCTCCTGGGGGAAATAATTATGCGGTAAAGCACGGGTGCAAGGAAGTGCACGGGTAGCGTAACCAGGAGAGGGCGTCAGGAATAATGCGTCAAGCGGTGGCGCGGGGATCCCGTGGCATCTGAGCAATCCTGTATTCCTTTACGGTTGTCACACATTGTGTTGTTGGTCACATTTTTGTTGTTGGTGGTGATGTCGTGTCCTAAGTGTGCTTGTGGTCTGTTATTTTCCATACAAGAACAGTGCTGTGGGTTGGTTAAAGTGGTAGAGCCAGGATATAGGGCTGAGTTTCTTGGTTACAAACCCCTACTGCCACATACTGTGCATTTATTGGTATTCAGATTAAATGTGCATTACCCAGTCAAACTTGAGGTTGGCAAGTCACAACAGGCTATAGAAAGTGAAGTTAGAAGGAGGGAACACGCAGCCGAAAGTTGACCCTTGCAACCTGAACAACCGGAAGGGTTAGAAGAAAGGGAAGAAGACAGAGTGAGAAGTTTGGGTTTTGAGTTGGAACATGTAAATAACATTTGAAGTGGTACATTATTGAATATTAACTGCTGTACTCCTTCTCTCTTGTTGCAAACACTATTTATGAAGAAGGGGGTGGACAGAACATGAAATTAATCAAAATGGTCGTATTGTATATGTGTATAGAAAACTAGAAAAGAGGAAGCCAAGTAGTCAGCCACTGCCCTATAATGGCGTCTGGACCCCAGGAAGTAGACACTGCCCTTCATCTACCACCCCTCGGTTCTAAGTGACACCTCCCCCTGTGGCAACACGCCCTATGCCATCGCCCCCTGAACCGCCCACGCTGAAACCCACCCACATGTTTCCAGAGATGGAACATAGTAGCAATCAATGTAGCATTTTAATTAAATAAATAATTTATGTATAGGATGTCTTGAATATTTCTGAATATTTCAGTCAGAGTCTGAATTTAGTTGGGGAGTTTAAAATGTTCAATTTCAATATTTAACAGTATTATAAATAAAGAGGAAGTTTATGTATTCTGGGCGTTATGCCAGAAGAATGAAAGAGGAAGTGCTTTCCTTGCTTAAATCTATGTGCTAGATTTAGGCCCCATTCACATCTGAGCGTTTTGTATTCTGAAAAAAAAAAAAACAATTATTCTGTATGGAGATGGTTCACATCTCCACTCTAAAACGCCTGAAGTCAATATGTGTACAAGAGTTCACACAAGAAAAGGAGAATCTGTTGAGAAATAGCAAAGAAATTTACTGATTTGGGTTTTAGCGTGCTGAACAGAGCGCATAGACACATGTTAGCTGCCGCATTTATTTCAGGTCTTAAAGAGTCAATCCGAAAGGGTATGAGTATAGAGTAATGGAGCTTGAGACATTGTTATTAGTAGTTATTAGGTCCAGAATCCTCACAGAGCAGTAGAGAGTAGCTCCTCTCATGATGGCCTCTGACACACCCTATCTGCGCCCACCAGTACCAACTCCACGTGCCTGCTACAACTGCAGAAGACCCGGTCACTCCAGAAGGGAATACCAAATCATCCGGAAATTCACCCATAGTCAACCGAGCCCCAACCGTGGTCCACATGAAAACGCCCAGTACCAGGGACATGACACCCCACCTCACCCACCTTCTCCACAAGGATTCAGGCAAGCCTGTTTCACCTGCCAGCTACACCTGGCCTGTTATGCCACAAGGTGCCTAGAACCCCCCCTCCCAATTCGCCAAGGCAATGGCCCTCGTTCTGGACGCCTGGATGAAGTTACACTCAGACATTGTACTCCTTCAGTATGTAGATAACTTCCTGCTTGTGCAGATACCCTTGGTGATGCCTCAATCTTCTCCGAAAGCCTCCTACACTACCTGGCTGAGCAAGGATGCAAGGCCTTAAAGCAAAAAGTCCAGAGAGAAGGTGATTTTCCTAGGCCACTGCATCTCCCAAGGCACCCGATATCTCACTGAAGAAAGAGTTGCTGCAATCAAGGGCATCCCTTTACCTCAAGGTCAAAAGCCCCTTCACACCTTTCTAGGATTAATCTCCTACTGCCGTTCTTGGATCCCAGTTCCAGAAGCCTCCCTTTTGATGCAATCCCTTTATGATGCCCTGAAATCTGACCCTTTCCTGCTTTCACCAGAAGCTGTTTACAATTTTAAAACTCTGAAGGAGATCCTCTCAACAGCCCTTTGGGCCTCCCAGACTAAAAGACTTTCAAACTGTTTGTCTCAGAGAGTACCAAGTACAGCCCTGTCCCCAGCAAGACACCTCCTCAGACTCCAGTGTGCCTTGCTTCTCCCTGATAACATCACCGTTCTCCCATGTGATACCCTTAACCCATCCACTCTGCTTCCTCTTCTCGAGGGGGGAACCTCTTTGGAGAATAATCCTCATCTCACTGTTTATGACTGCTTCGAAGTGATGACAGCACTTGAGAATCCTGACTTGACAATTTTTGTGGAAGGTTCCAGGTATGCAGACAGTACTGGACTGTACCACACAGGATACACAGTCACCACCGAAGATACAGTTCTTCAAGCTTCAACTTTACCCTCCTCCATGTCTGCCCAGGAAGCAGAAGAACTCCAGGCCCCAACTATGGCATGCAAATTGGCAGAAGGAAATTTTGGGATCATCCGGAAAACCAGAGGGTTCCTGACAGCAGCAGAAACACCTGTAAAACACAGTGCAGCAATCAAGGACTTAATGGATGCCCTACTCCTCCCAGCACAAGTGGCTATACTTAAGGTAAAGACACATGGCAAGCTGGTTTCCCAAGAAGCACAAGGCAATCACCTGGCAGATACCGCTGCGAAACAAGCTGCAGATTGAACGTGAGAAGTGGTCAGCAGAGTGAATGCACCTATCCTGGATGATACTGTAGAAACCACTATGATTCTACAAAACCCTTCTGTAAACAGTTCCCACCTCAAGGAGCAACAAGAGACAGCTGACAAAGAAGAAAAAGAAGTGTGGATCAAAAAAGGAGCCACAGAAGTTGAAGGAATCATGTAATTAAACAAGAGACCGTGTCTGCCATATGGGCCGGAAGCCTACCAATATGACGGCAAAGACTACAGCTAAAAGACTTTTAACAGAAATAGTGTGCAGATATGGTGTCCCAGAGGTCATAGAGAGTGTTCAGAGGTCGGCTTTCACGGCCTCAGTAACCAAGGAGATATGGACAGCTTTAGGTAGGGGTCACACTAGCTTTCCACACCAGATGACCCATCCTCAGAGCAGTGGGAAGGTGGAAATATTAAATGGCACAATAAAATCTAGAATGCTGAGAATGTCTCAGGAAACGGGAATGAGTTGGCCTCAGACAGCCTACCCATTGCCTTATTCAGTGTTAGGTACACTCCAAGGGGAAACCATGGTCTGTCATCCTATGGGATATTGTTTGGTTCAGCCCTCAGACTAGGTTGTTATTTCCCACAACAGTTGCAGCTCCAATCTGATGTATTGACTGATTATGTGACTGCTTTATCTCGAGAATTAACCCACATCCATTCGGAAGTGTTTTTTCCATTCCAGATCCTGAGCTAGATACAGCCACACACAAGCTGGTTCCCAGTGATTGGGTCCTGATAAAGAAGTTTGAACACGTGGACACACGCCTCGCACTGCAAGAAATTCCCTGTACCTGAGGAAGAGGCCGGGGGGGACCAAATGATTCTGTATATCCTTTTCATAATAATCATTGCCCAGGCGCAAGAGGTAGCCATCAAACAAAAATATGGTATAACCCAGTTCTGGTATAACTCATCCAATACACATGTTGGCACTTTTATATCCTCTTATGAACAGATAATTCCAGGTACTATGTACAAGATCCAGTCCTGGGATGGAGCAGTAAGACCCATGACTGTGTATGTATGCGTCACTGACACCTATTGGGGTAACAACTGCCTGGGGAGTAGTGGGTGGGAACACTGGGGGTACAAACTGGGGGTACAAACCTGAAAACGCCCAAAATAGAAAAGACAAAAATGGGAAGTCACTCTGAGAGCCCATTCACACAGGGGCAACACGACTTCCAGCACGACTTTGGGAGGCAACTTGGACACGACTTGAGTATGAATCACAGCACGACTTGGGGCAACTTACAACACAACTTGAAGTCGCCTCCAGGACAGGGAACTTTACAAGTGGCCAATCAGAGCTTATCAGCTGTGTGTGAGAAGGAGGGGGCTGGCTGTTTAGTGGAGGAAATTACTTTCTGTTTCTTTTCTGCTTCCTGTAAAGTTGCCTCAGTATGAACAGTGATCAGACTTGGAGGCAACTTCCATTGAAATCAATGGGTACAAGTTGCCTTCAAGTCGGATTGAAGTAGTACAGGAACCTTTTCTGAAGTCGGAGCGACTGCAGTAGTGTGCATTAAGACAGATCCATTCACTTACATTGATTTTTTCGTGTAGCGCGACTTGAGGCGACTAGGGGCGACTTGGGGCGACTTGAAGTCGGATCCAAAGTTGCCCCTGTGTGAATGGGCTCTCAGATAGAATGACAATCAACAAACACACAGATCAGCCTTACATCAAAGAGTTCAGGCTGACCATTGAGAATCCTAGCCCAGAAGACAGTGGGACCTATGTTTTGGGCCTATGGTGGGAAGTGGATATCCCGGTTTTAGAAAGCCTTTCCAACTGAAAGATATGTTCAATAACCCAGAGTGGGGAGTTCCCCAATCCACATTTAGCTCAAACCCCCTGTGGCCCCATATACAGACATTGAAGGACATGGTAGCCATAGCAGACCCTACCTTTGAGGATACCATGGCTGCAGAAACCGGGTTCTCACTCAGATGTCAACTTGTGGCTCGAGTTGATGAGGCACAGTGCAGGGAAATACAATAAGACCAATTGTTATGTGTGTGGGGGGGCTAGACCACACTTAGGAACGGTACCCCTGAACATATCCCCTTAACATGAAACATGTTTCCTCAGCCTGTTTACCAACACAACCACTAACCACTCCCTGTGTGAACATTGGAAGAAGGAATATCCCATAGTTACCAAGACCCCCAAGCCAGGAGAAGGTATCACCATATATCCTGGCAATTACACATGTTATGGACGGTATCAGGGAGTGGGAAAACCTCTTGGGAATTTCACTAAGGGTTACTGTGGATCTTACAGTGTGGTGTCTTCAGATCTAGTGCAAAATCAAGTCCAGTCTTTGGGAGACGTGTACTGAATTTGCAGAGTCATGAAAAATAGGAGCAGATTGACAGGACAGTGAACATTAGAATGTGCACTGGCCAAGGCCATAATGCCTCTACATATTCTCTTCCCAAAGCCAAATACAAACAACACACCAAGTCCTAACAGGAGGCGTAGGAGTGCCCCAGCAGGAAGCTTCGACCCACATGTATACATAGACGCCATAGGGGTCCCTAGAGGGGTCCCAGAAGAGTTCAAAGCAAGAGACCAAGTAGCAGAAGGGTTTGAGTCCCTGATCCCCATCATCACTGTAAACAAGACTGTAGACTGGATAAATTACATCTACTACAACCAACAAAGATTTGTCAATTACACCAGAGATGCACTCCAGGGTTTAGCCGAACAGTTGGAAGCAGCTTCACACATGACTTTCCAAAACCGTATGGTCTTAGACATGCTCCTAGCTGAAAAGGGGGGTGTATGTAAAATGATCCCCGAAACAAGCACATGTTGCACTTAAATCCCAGACAACACCGGCCCAAATGGTAAAGTGACTTTATCCATCCAGAAACTAGAGGACCTGTCCAAAGAATTAAAACAGAATTCAGGGCTCACCAACCCCTGGGATCAGTATTTTACCTGGATAAAGGGAGGATGGCAGGGATTGTTGACCCAGATAGGAATAGCTATCCTGGTAATGGCAGCTATAATCTGCTGCATTCTCCCCTGCATCAGGAAGTGTGTGGAAAAGGCTGTTGACCAACATACCCCCACGTTCATGAACCAAGAGATACCAGATGATGATGACGATGTCTATGTAAGGCTTGATGAAAATTATGATGAAAATTATGTGTTACACTCCGTTACAGTCACCCTCCCCCGGGATGCAACACCGTAGGGCTATAGGGACAGATAGCACCTGGCCGCACTCCTCCAGCTGTATCGAGGGGGGTAGTGAACTAGTCGCTGCTCTTTCTCTACATACGGCTTAAAAGAGTTGCAGAGGGGGATGGGCTGGGTGTAGGACTTTTTAGTATGAGAGACAGTTTGAAATAGACAGCTTCAAGGGGGGACTGTAATGGATGTGATCATGGTGAACTGTCTATTCCAACACCTGCTTTATATACCTAACATGTATAAATTCAGCTTCTATGCTTATTAAGCCTTAAGACATTTACAGATATTCTGCAAAGCTCAAAGCTTGCTTAGGAACTGGACTGACTGCAAAGAGTTATTCAAAAAGTTTGCGCCTGCTTCCCAGAATACATTCAGAATCTAACAGCATAACACAATGGAGCAAGAGAATGCTGCAAGAACAATTATTCACTTCTGCAAATGTGCATCAGCTGAAAGCCAAAATTTTGTCACATATTTGTATTTTTATATTTGTGGTTTGTATGCGCCAGTCTTGTTGATGTATCTCAATCTTCAATGGAATTGTACAAAAGTCTTGAGAAGCGGAAATATTAAACAGAAAGTAATTTGACTCTGAACTAAGCAGTCTCAGTGTGAGCTTACTTGAAGCATGCATGCTTTTGTATTCAACAATCTGATCTGGGGTAGATATAAAAAAATCGGAACTTTTGTTCTGAATCCAAAACACAAGGACTGATTTCCTGTGTGGGAAATGTGTGTGCCTGGTTGTGCAGGGTGGGAGATACCCCTATTCACCAGCGGCTCCTACGGGGGTAGCGCTACACAGGAACAATGCAATCCAATATTTGTTTTTTTCCTTAATCCTAAATTTCTCTCTTAATACCTCTTTAAGTAGTAAATGTCTATGGAATATTTTTTTTAAAATATGGATTTCGTTTAGTGTAAAAAAAAAAGTACCTGCACTAAAAAAGAGTGACATGTTACAAGGGTAATGCAGGCTACAAGAAACTGTCATGTTATCAGAAGCTATTAGAGACTTCTCCTATGTACCCAACACAGTCTGCTAACAAGTTATGAAAAACTACTGGAGATTACAGACATTTGTCATTAAAACGGTTACAACTCATTTACTCTTGATGCGATTCTATACAGGTAGCCATAGGTCTTGATTAGTCCATATGATACTAAATGCATTTTCAATCGCATCTGGTACCAGTGAGCACTTGAAGGCTGTTCACATGTTAGAAAATACTTCCAGAGTTTGCTTCTTGCTTAGAGAAGACTCTTAAAAAACTTGTACTTGTAAAACACATTAACACTTAATATATCTGGGGATGTGAAACAATTTGAAAATATAAGCTGTTACCTTTGCCTTTTCACAGGGTCAGGTCAGTGTAAACATTGTATGATAAAGGAGAGATCATTGAAAGGAGTTATATTTCTCTAGAACAACAAATAAACAGAAGGCGCTGCCATCTAAGTATTTATTAACTTCTTCATGGAGAGAGCGCACACAAATATGCAGCCTCTCAGCCACCGGGCCTTGGTGCCGAGCACCCGCGTATTTGCGTGCATAACAAGCGCGCTCCCAGCACAGTGACCGGTGGCTAACAATAAGTTCCTGATCACATTTGCTATCAAGACTTTTCTGATCATGTGACCGCTGTGACAGCCAATCACGGCGGTCACAGGGCCATAAGCCCTGCTTTGCCCCCCCGGCATAGCAAACCCTATAAAGGGCTGGCGGCAGCCGACACCAAGGGGTTAAAATTCATTAGTAAAAGAAAGAGTTGTAGTGCACCCAAAGCGGTAGAAGGAAAACGGACATGTCATCAGTCCTAATTCCATGGCCATCCTCAGGAAGCTGCTTATGTGCGCCTCTGTATATCCCACTGTGGATGGAATGAATTTTCGCTGCGTGGTTGAGAAAGGGGGTTCTGCAGGACTGGCGGGCAGGGAAAGGGATCCCTGTGGAACTCCCTTTTGCAACCACGCAGCCACGCTTCATTCCATCCACAGTGGGATATACAGAGGCGCACATAAACAGCTTCCTGAGGCTGGCCATTGAACTAGGACTGATGACATGTCCGTTTCCCTTCTACCTCTGCGAGTGCATTTTAACTCTTGATTTAACTAATGAATTTTAATTAGTTGATACACTTAGATGGTGGCGCCTTCTGTTTATTTGTTGTTCTAGTGCAAACAGAAGATCCAATATCCTGATAAGAAGATCTGCAGCCATCACTATAGTGCAGTGGTTCTCAACCCTGTCCTCGAGAACCCCCCCCCAACAGTTCATGTTTTGGGAATTTCTCTTAGAAAAAATAGCTGTCCAAAATACCAAGCCATTGACTCTAATTAAAAGCACCTGTGCAAGATAAAGGAATACCTGCAAACCTGGCCTGTTTGGGGTACTTGAGGACAGGGTTGAGAACCACTGCTATAGTGTACTTTGTTGCACCTGGATTTTCCTAACACATAGACACTTATGGCTTTTTTGAGTTATTCTTACCCATTACTCTATTTGCGCTATTGAGTTTTTATTCTTTACCTTGGTCTATTTCTGTACCATATCAAATATGAGAGATCAAGGTTTGTAAATTAATGTGAGATTTTACTTTGTGTATCGTGTCATTTATGTTTGATTCTGATCCAGGCCAGGTTTTTGCTTCTATTTGCCTCTGATTGCTTCTAAAGCTGTGTTCAGAGATATGAAGGAGGTTTGTAGCAGAGCCCTCTCTTTGTCCTGGCACACAGAAGCTACCTGTGAGTAGGGATGAGCTCAGGCATGTGTGGATTGTCATGGAAATGTCTGGTCGAGACACCAATACATGTTAACTCTGCAATTGCAGGAACATATTCACAGGGCACAATCACTGTGTTTAAAGTATCCGTTCTGACAAAATGTATTATTACAGTCTATTTTATATAGAAGATAAGAAAGGGAATGGTGTTAGATATTATTAAAAACTAGCTAAGGGCTCATTTACACTTGCTTTGGCTTCAACACACATTAAAGCCCCTACCACATCAACATGCGTTTATGATGTGTTTTTGATTCTTCCATGGTGCTTCGATGAAGCTTCGGTGGTGATTCAATGAACCTTTGGTGATGCTTTGGCGAAGTGTCAGTGATGCTAGCGTAATGCTCTTTTGAAGCTTTGTTGAAGCTTGACAGATGTACTGTGTGTCTGTGGATATCTCATACCTGCAATTTCTCCAAAACAAAGCGAAGCTAAAGCTGAATTAAAGCCTCTCAAAAGGTGCAGGTGTCATAGGGTTCTATGGAGGCTTTGAAGACGATTTGAAGCTCCACTAAAGCGACATGGGGTATAGTTTTTGAAGCGAAACCGAAGCAAATCAAAAGCAAAGCAAACACAAGGTGTAAACAGGATTGTAAGCTAACCATTTTATTTAGTGACAGGGGCTTTGACTGGCATTCAGAGAGCTTTAACAAAGTCTGTCCAAAACTATGTTTTGAAGCAAGTGTAAACTAGCCCTAATAGAATAATGTCACATTTCATATATCACAAGCTTTGTCTAACAGTTAGGAAACTAGAGAGAACAAGCAAAGTTGTGTCTGTGTTAGGTGAAGGCTACAGAGCACATTTCAACATTGCAAGCAAGATGCAGTCTTTTGTGCTTAAATGAACAATGAAGTGAAAGTCCATGTCATTTTGTTTATTTAAAACCATTCTTCTTGTTCCATTCAGCTGATTGCTGGTAGCTCCTGCTACATTGGTGCACAGAGACGGTGTCCTGTTTAGCTCTCTCGTAGTTTTTTCAGAATGATAGGTTCATCAGTGGAGGTGGACCTCCTGCTGTTACAGCAGGTAATCACAACAGTCCTGATGAGGATTGAGGGAGTAAATAACAAGTATGAGAAAAAGAAACATCACAATATAAGCGTCTAATTTCTGTAGCCATGAACAGCAGGAAAGAAAAGCAGATAATAACTTCCCAATATAACATATTCCTGTAACATTAGTAGGAAACTAGGCGTAAGCTTTATCTCCACACATAAAATATAACCCTCTACGTATGGATGGTATTTCTGCTCCTAAAAAAACTAGATGCAATAACATAGAAACTCAGGTAACCAATAGGGATGAGCCGAAAATCCCCCGGTTCACACCAGAACATGCGAACAGACAAAAAATTTGTGCGAACACCATTAAACTCTATAGGACACAAACGTGTAAAGGCTTATATGCAAATTATTGCCATAAAAAGTGTTTGGGGACCAGGGTACTGATCCAGGGGACATGTATCAATGCAAATTTTTTTTTTTTAAGCGGACATTTTTTCAGAAGCAGTGATTTTAATAATGCTTAAAGTAAAACAATAAAAAATAAATATTCCTCTAAATATCGTGCCTGGGGGTCCCCTTAGTCTGCCTGTAAAGTAACGCATCTTTTCCATGTTTCCCCTTAACCACTTCAATACACTGGGGGTTATTTACTAAAGGCAAATCCACTTTGCACTGCAAGTGCACTGAAAGTGCACTTGGAAGTAAAGTCGCTGTAGATCCGAGCGGAACATGCAAGAAAAATAAAAAATAGCATTTTAGCTTGCACATGATTGGATGGAATCAGCAGAGCTTCCACTCATTTTAGATCTACACCTTAGATTTAGCCCGGGTTCACACCACAACGGGCTGCGGATCGCACAGGAGCGCTGTGCGTCCCTGTTCACCGTTTCAGGGACGAATCAGGGCCGATTCTATGCCTGAATTCGGCCCTGAAACGCAGCCAAAGACGCACAGCGTTTTTGTGCAGTGCGCACCACAGCCGCCCCGGAGATATGTGAACTGGCTCCATAGGGAGCCAGTCACATTCTCCTGCTATGCGAATTAGAGGTGCGGAAACGCACCTCTAATTCGCATAGGTGTGAACCCGGGCTTAGAGTGACTGCACTTCCAAGTGTACTTTCAAGTGCACTTGCAGTGCAAAGTGGATTTGCCTTTCGTAAATAACCTCCACTGTGTTATTTAAACTACACTGCCAGCATTGACTGAATATAGAGTATACACTGAATATATAGGCTACACTGAATGCAGAGTATATCTACAGTATCTCACAACAGTGAGTACACCCCTCACATTTTTGTAAATATTTTATCATATCTTTTCGTGTGACAATACTGAAAAAATGACACTTTGTTACAATGTAAAGTAGTTAGTGTACAGCTTGTATAACAGTTTAAATTTGCTGTCCCCTCAAAATAACTAAACACACAGCCATTAATGTCTAAACCGCTGGCAACAAAAGTGAGTACACCCCTAAGTGAAAATGTCCAAATTGGGCCCAATTAGCCATTTTCCCTCCCATGTCATTTGACTCATTAGTGTTACAAGGTCTCAGGTGTGAATGGGGAGCAGGTGTGTTAAATTTGGTGTTATCACTCTCACTCTCTCATACTGGTCACTGGAAGTTCAACATGCCACCTCATGGCAAAGAACTCTCTGAGGATCTGAAAAAAAGAATTGTTGCTCTACATAAAGATGGCCTAGGCTATAAGAAGACCCTTATAATGCGCTACAGCATGGTGGGCTAGACCATACAGTGGTTTACCAGAACAGGTTCCACCAGAACATGGCCTCACCATGGTCAACCAAAGAAGTTGAGTGCACGTGCTCAGAGTCATATCCAGAGGTTGTCTTTGGGAAATAGACATATGAGTGCTGCCAGGATTGCTGCAGAGGTCGAAGGGGTGGGGAGTCAGCCTGTCAGTGCTCAGACCATACGCCGCACACTGCATCAAATTGGTCTGCATGGCTGTTGTCCCAGAAGGAAGTCTCTTCTAAAGATGATGCACAAGAAAGCCTGTAAACAATTTGCTGAAGACAAGCAGACTAAGGACATGGATTACTGGAACCACGTCCTGTGGTCTGATGGGACCAAGATAAACTTATTTGGTTCAGATGGTGTCAAGCGTGTGTGGCGGCAACCAGGTGAGAAGTACAAAGACAAGTGTGTCTTGCCTACAGTCAAGCATGGTGGTGGGAGTGTCATGGTCTGGGGCTGCATGAGTGCTGCTGGCACTGGGGGGCTACAGTTTATTGAGGGAACAACATATACTGTGACATACTGAAGCAGAGCATGATCCCCCCTTGGGAGACTGGACCGAAGGGCAGTATTCCAACATGATAACGATCCCAAACTCACCTCCAAGACGACCACTGCCTTGCTAAAGAAGCTGAGGGTAAAGGTGATGGACTGGCCAAGCATGTCTCCAGACTTAAACCCTATTGAGCATCTGTGGGGCATCCTCAAATGGAAGGTGGAGGAGCACAATGTCTCTAACATCCACCAGCTCTGTGATGTCGTCATGGAGGGGTGGAAGAGGACTCAAGTGGCAACCTGTGAAGCTCTGGTGAACTCCATGCCCAAGAGAGTTAAGGCAGTGTTGGAAAATAATGGTGGCCACACAAAATATTGACACTTTGGGCCCAATTTGGACATTTTCACTTAGGGGTGTACTCACTTTTGTTGCCAGCAGTTTAGACATTAATAGCTGTGTGTTGAGTTATTTTGAGGGGACAGCAAATTTACGCTGTTATACAAGCTATACACTCACTACTTTACATTGTAGCAAAGTGTCATTTCTTCAGTGTTGTCACATGAAAAGACATAATAAAATATTTACAAAAATGTGAGGGATGTACTCACTTCTGTGAGATACTGTATATATCAAATACACTGTCTACACTGACTGAATATAGAGTCTACACTAGAGTCTACATAGAGTATCTAGTCTACGCTAAATGCAGAGTATATATAGGAAAACATAAACCCAAGCCCACACAGCAGAAAACAACGCCTACGGTGAAGATTTTCAACTTATCTTCACACACACTCACAACGCAGGAAACTATCTTACTCACATGAGGACTAACTTTCGCACCAACTAATTTGCCTAACGCCTTCCAGTTATTCAAAGATTTGAACAAGTTTATCCGAGACCTTACCCTCAAAAGATTTTATAATATAAAAGCAGCTAAAGATGCATCTATCATTTCAATCGACACAACCTCCCCCTCTTCAGCCTATAGCAACATCCTAGACGAAAAAATAGCCTTGGATATATTAGAAGAATTATATCACGAAGGAACTGGACCGTTCCTTAACCCTGATAATCCTGAATCAGATGCCCTTTTATATACCCAACATCTAAATTGTTCTCCTGCAGTTAAACACACCAATTTTCATCCCCTGTCTAATTTTTATCCCACACAATCTAAAGGCCCATGCCTTGAAACATTTTACCGCATGGTATACTCTGAATTATTGATGATGTGCCAACAGCAACATAACCCCTATAAAAATCACAATTTAACATACCCAGAAAGATTAGCCCTCAATTTATTGAAAACCAATGAGAATGTTATCATTAAATCAGCAGATAAGGGCGGTAGCATTGTGTTGCAAAACCGGGTAGACTACATCAAAGAGGCCATTAGACTACTCGGAGACTCACAAACCTATACAAAATTGCAAGAGGGCCCCCTACCTAGTTTCACAATTTTAGTTAACCAAGCCACCAAAGATAATGTAATTACCAAAAACGAAGCTTCATTCTTGGTTAAAAAATATCATCAAACTCTGTATTTCTATCATTTACCAAAAGTACATAAAAGCACTACCAACCCCCCTGGCAGACCCATAGTTGCCTCTATGAACAGTATTACTAGTGTTTTTTCCCAGTATGTAGACCTTTTTCTACAACCTTTTGTTTCCAATTTACAATCCCATATCAAAGATGGAATACACCTGCTTGAATTATTAGGTCCGTACCAATGGGAGCCCAACTACATCTGGCTCTCACTGGATGTCCAATCATTATACACATCCATCCCCCATAATGTCGGCATGCAGGCCATACAACACTTTCTGTCAGAAGACCCATCTATTCATCCAAACCAAGCTAAATTCATTCTAGATGCCACATTCTTCTGCCTGACTCACAATTATTTCATATTTGAAGACCATTACTACCTTCAAACCCATGGCACTGCCACGGGCACCAATTTTGCACCTTCATATGCCAACTTAACTATGGGTCTTTGGGAAACGCAATACGTATGGGCGAATAACCCTTTCATGGCCAAAATTATATTTTACGGTCGTTATATTGATGACATCATTATTATCTGGGACGGTAATACCGATGATATTGAATCTTTTGTTTCCCATTGTAATAATAACAACATGGGCTTATCCTTTACATCTGTTCACGATAAAACACATCTAGCATTCTTAGACCTTGATCTATTTCATGATACTGGTCACATCCATGCAAAAAATGATTGCAAACCCACTGCTGGGAATTCCTATCTGCACTACAATAGTTGCCATCACCCTCGTTGATTAAAAAACATTCCAAAAAGTCAATTCTGCCGTCTCAGACATAATTGCACCATGCAGTCAGACTATCAGACACAAAGCATAAATCTCAAACAAAAATTTATTGAAAAAGGCTACCCTCCATCACTCATCGAACAAGCCTACACCACATACGTCAATCCTGATACTCATACCCATAAAATGAATTCATCAAAGGACATTCGGTTCACGACTCAATTTCATAACAAATACAAAAATATGGAACACATAGTTCATAAACATTGGCCAATACTACTGCAGGATCCCCATCTCAAAGACAGTATACCAAATAAACCTAAATTTTCATATAGGAAAGCACCTAACATTAAGGGAAAGATTGCCCCAAGCAAACTCAAAAAGAAAACAAATACGTCATCTTCACTCCAACTCTTTTTTATGATTGGGATGTATCAATGCCGCAAACCCCTTTGCCTTACATGCAGTTTTGTACAACATGGTCAAAAAACATTCACGATTAAAAATAAAACATACAAAATTTCAGAATTCTACACCTGTTCTACAGACCATGTAGTATACTGCCTGACCTGCCCCTGCGGCCTCCACTATGTAGGTCGAACTATACGCCCCCTACGCCAGCGTTTTGGAGAGCACTGCCGATTCATCGAGGCTTGTAAAGACCATCATAGCGTCCCACGACATTTCACTCAACATCACCCTAAATCTACTGTAGGCCTAAAAGTATGGATCATCGAATCCATACCAGCCACTCTCCCTGCTGCAGAGAGATTTAAACGTCTCTGCCAACGGGAGACTTATTGGATATACGCTCTTGACATACTTTCGCCTGGAGGTATCAATGAAGAATTGGAAATTAGCACCTTACTCTAGATGATACCACATTTAACATACAGACTGTAATATTATGGTTCATTTATCATTCATCCCTCCTTATTATCATATCCATACGTCATGGTGTTTGCCTGTTATACATGTACATATCTGCCATCTGTCACAATCAAATACTATTTGTAGAGCATCCATTACATCTTATTACCTATTCCTATAAGTTAATTCCTTATAGTAGATTTGTGACCTTATTTGCGGGTGTGTAAATGCCCGGCCGCCCCTGTAACACACTCGCATACTTATTTACAGTCTATTATTATCTATTATTATCTATTTTTGTCAGAGTATTGCTACAGGCATAATCTGCACTATTTGTATAAGTATCCACCACCTCCTATTATCCTTCTGTAGTTTATAGACGCCCAGCCGCCCCTGTAACACTTCTATATTCTAGTACACAGTTGAGTAATACCTCTCACCGTGAGATTATTGCTACAGGCATAATCTGTACAATTCGTACAACTTGTATAAGCATCCACTATTTTCCTCTATCTGTCTTTAGTGTATAGACGCCCGGCCGCCCTTGTAAGACACACCTATACACTTATTCATAGTAAAGTAATATTCATCACTGTTTTATCATTGTTACAGACATAATTAGTAATCGTTTATTCCTTTTTTTTTTTTTTATCCCCTTACAACAGATTTATTAATTTATTTGCATGTGTACAGATGCCTGGCCGCCTGTGTAACACAGGTGTATAGCTCCCCAGCTGCCCTTGTAACACGGCTACATATTTATTTATTATTTATTCATTGTTAATTCAACATTAGACTTATGACCTTATTTGCATGTGTACAAACGCCCGGCTGCCTTTGTAACACGTGCACATAGATGCCTGGCTGCCCCGGTAACACATGTGTATATACGCCTGGCCGCCCTTGTAACACGGCTGTAGATTTATTCATTGTCAACTCAACATTAGACTTACGACCCTATTTGCATGTGTACAAACGTCCGGCCGCCTTTATAACACATTCATATAGACACCCGGCCGACCATGTAACACACCTGTATATTAATTCAATGTCAACCTTATGTTTGTATATTTATTTATTTATTATTGTTAATTTAACCACTGCCATCTGTGCCCTGTACCCCTGTGTCAAATTCCTTCAGGACTTCATTGTATATAGCACTGACGTTAATAATCCATTTTGCGAGTGCACGGTCGTCTTGGCCGTCCTCATAATACATCTGTCACTTCCCTTATCATTGTGTATTTAGTATCTGCCCACACTCCTCCCCTTGCTCCTCCCCCTCACCATTTATAAGCCAGCTTGAGGAGTGTGGGCGTAGGTCTGACGAAGGAGCCGCACATGCTCCGAAATGCGTTACCGCCCCCTTCTCTACACTGACACCATCAGCCTTAAGTGTCCGCAGTGAATACAGGCTTCCCTGCTGCCTCCTCTTTCCAACACGCATGAGAACGCTTTACAGCTGCTGGACGGCTCTACACTGCTCTCTACCACCGTGCTGAGGATGGACACATGCCACAGATGAGGACTCCTGATTTTATCATGTCTTTTAACACTCAACAATCTTGTAAGTGCTTTTAACCCTTTGTGCACTCTATTAAATTTTACATACTGCACTTAGAGGCGCCTTTCTTTTCCTTTTTTATATCTTCAGAGTTGCTTCTCCTCTAACCAAAGTGCTGCCAGAAGTGCCATCTCATCACTATCATCCCTCTGACCAGCTACCCACCTCCACCAGAACGCCCTGATTACCTCTCTGTTTTAAACTAGGCGATGGGGGGGAGGGTCCAGAGGTAGAGATAGTCAGCGCGGAACATATTCCAGAGGGTAGTATTGGGGGCATTAGTGGTAGGTTGACTAAAGCACCTAAACCCGAGGTAAGTATAGTGACAAGTCCTATTTGCAACCTCAGAACACCCAATAAGGGGACAGTATGCGACCGGTCTAAACTACGTGGCATGCTCACCAATGCAAGGAGTCTGGCGGACAAGATCGGAGAACTAGAGCTACTGTTGATTTAGATTTTGTAGGAATCTCAGAGACTTGGTTCAACAGCTCCCATTATTGGCTGGCAACCATTCAAGGGTATTCCCTATATCGCAGGGATAGAGAGGGTAAAAAGGGGGGAGGGGTATGCCTGTATATCATAAATGATGTGAATATGAGAGATGACATCACTAAAGGAGCAAGGGAGGAGGTGGAATTCTTATGGGTAGAGCTGCAAAGGGATGAAACTAAGGGGAAAGTAATACTGGGAGTATGTTATAGGCCCCCAACCAGAGAGAGGAGGACCTCCTATCACAATTTGGATTAGCGACAAGGTTGGGAAGTGTCATCATAATGGGGGATTTTAATTGTCCAGACATAGACTGGGTGGAAGGAACCGCTCATTTATCTAAGGCTCGCCAGTTCCAAAATGTCTTGTAGGACAATTTCATGGGTCAGATGGTAGACGTACCAACTAAAAACAAAACGTTACTAGACCTACAGATTACCAACAATACAGACCTGATTACGTATATGGAAATACGGGGCAATTTAGGAAGCACCGATCACAGGCCAATTAGTTTCAGTATAAATCACACTAATAAGAAACATAAGGGGAATACAAAGACACTGAATTTCAAAAGAGCCAACTTCCCTAAACTACGAGCCTTGCTAGAAGATACAAATTGGAATAAAATCTTAGGAACAAAGAACACAGAGGAGAAATGGGTATGCTTTAAGAGCATATTAAATAAAGGCATTAGCCAGTGCATCCCAATGGGAAATACATTTAAAAGAGCTAATAAAAGTCCTGGGTGGTTTAACTCCAATGTAAAAATGCATATAAAAAAGGTGCAAAAGCAAAGGTGAAGGCTTTCAAAAATACAAGGCTGATCATTGTCATGAAGCTTGGAATACTGAAGTATTTCTCCTTTGATTCTACATATACAGTGGGGGGGTCTTCTGCCCTGTTTTAAGGCTAACCCCCTCCAGACGGCTCCATGGTCTGGAAGGAAGGCATTGTTCTGTGTTTGACTGTTTGTTTGTTTATGTACTTTAAATACCCACTGGGGCCTCTCTGTGTCATTACACAATCAGTCCTCCTATTCAAGCTATTGGACCAATCCCTGCTGACCCTGTTTCAAGTCCTCATTTGCATGGCCAAGAGGACCTAATTGGGACTAAAGTGTACTTTACAATTGACCAGTAGGAAAGTGATTGTTGGGGGCGGGGTGTTCAAACTGCTGTGTATAAAGGTGTGTTGTGTGCATCCAATAAAAGTGAGATTCCTGTTTGAACTTACATACAGCCTGCCTGGTGTTTGTTCTGAGCTATCACAACTGGATTCGAACGGCACATAGCTGTAGTTCGATTCCCGGAGCATCAGATGACCGAACCAACAGATGTTGCGATCTGCAATCTGATTCAATAGCCACAGAGGAGTGTCGGGAGAGTGGAACCGAGCGAGTAGGGGCTCGTTACAATCATCATTAGCATTCCAACTTTAAAAAGAATGCAACAAAAAATGTAAGTGTTCAATCAGGGCAGCTAAGATAGAACACGAAAGGCACATAGCGGAGGAGAGTAATAAAAATCCCAAGAAATTCTTTAAGTACATAAATAGTAAGAAAGGGAGGTCAGATCATATTCGTCTCATAAAGAATGATGAAGGGAATCTGGTTACTAAGGATGGAGAGATGGTGAAGGTATTGAATTTATTCTTCTCCTCAGTCTTCACGAGGGAATCAGGGGGCTTCAGTAACGAAAACTGCAATGCTAATCCTCATGACACGTCACAGGAAGCACCGTTATGGCTAACAGAGGACAGAATTAGAAATAGACTTAAAAAATGTAACGTTAATAAGTCACCGGGACCAGATGGCTTGCACCCGAGGGTCCTTAAGGAACTCAGTCATGTAATTGCCAGATCATTGTACCTAATTTTTACGAACAGTCTACTCACTGGAATGTACCAGCTGATTGGAGAAAAGACAATGCAGCACCAATATTTAAAAAAGGGCCAAGATACATACCTGGGAATTGCAGACCGGTTAGCCTAACATCAATTGTATGCAAGCTCTTGGAGGGGATGATAAAGGACTATGTACAAGATTATAGTAATGACAACAGTATCATTAGCAGTAATCAGCATGGATTCGTGAAGATTCGTTCTTGTCAAACCAATCTATCAACCTTCTATGAGGAGCTGAGCTGCCATCTAGATAAAGGAAGGCCCGTAGACATGGTGTATCTGAATTTTGCAAAAGCATCAAATAGCATTTGATTTCCCCATAAACGTTTACTGTACAAAGTAAGGTCAGTTGGCATGGACCATAGGGTGAGTACATGGATTGAAAACTGGCTACAGGGGTGAGTTCAGAGGGTGGTGATACATGGGGAGTACTCGGAATGGTCCCAGGTGGAAAGTGGGTCCCCCAGGGTTCTGTCCTGGGACCAATCCTATTTAATTTATTCATAAACGACCTGGAGGAAGGGATAAACAGTTCAATCTCTGTATTTGTGGATGATACTAAGCTAAGCAGGGCAATAACTTCTGTGGAAACCTTGCAAGAAGATCTGAACAAATTAATGGGGTGGGCAACTACATGGCAAATGAGGTTTAATGTGGAAAAATGTAAAATAATGCATTTGGGTGGCAAAAATAGGAATGCAATCTACTCAACGGGGGGAGAACCTCTGGGGAATTTAGGATGGTAAAGGACCTGGGGGTCCTAGTAGATGACAGGCTCAGCAATGGCATGCAATGCCAAGATGCTGCAAGCAAAGCAAACAAAATATTGGCATGCATTAAAAGGGAATTAACTCCAGAGATAAAACGATAATTCTCCCACTTTACTCCACTTTTCTCCAGTTCTGGGCACCAGTCCTCAGGAAGGATGTACTGGAACTGGAGAGAGTCCAGAGAAGGGCAACAAAACTAATAAAGGGTCTGGAGGACATTAGGTATGAGGAAAGGTTACAAGTACTGAACTTGTTCTCTCTGGAGATGAAACACTTGAGAGGGGATATGATTTCAATGTACAAATACCGTACTGGTGATCCCACAATAGGGATAAAACTTTTCCGCATAAGGGAATTTGATAAGACACACGGCCATTCACTAAAATGAAAAGAAAAGCGGTTCAACCTTAAATGGCATAAAGGGTTCTTTACTGTAAGTGCGGTAAGGATATGAAATTCCCTTCCACGGGCAGTGGTTTAAGCGGGGAGCATCGATAATTTCAAAAAACTATTAGATAAGCACCTGAACGACCACAACATACAGGGATATACAATGTAGTACTGACATAAAATCTCACACATAGGTTGGACTGGATGGACTTGTATCTTTTTTCAACCTCACCTACTATGTAACTAACTAACCTGCCTGCGTAATCTAGCTCAATCTATCTCCATCCACACACTATACATGGCCGCTATGTAAGCAGCCTTGTATAGTGTTGAGTGTGGACTTAGTCCCCCTGATCCATGACTGGCCAAAGGCATCCTGCTTTTGTCCAAGTATGGCTCTCTCAGCAGAGCGCGTTGTGATTGGCCAAACATGCAGGTCAGGTGCATGTTTGGCCAATCATCATACAGCAATGCACTGCGAGATATGGGGCGTTCTGTGGCACTCAAATTTCCCACGAACGGCCCATATGTTAGGTTGGTTTTAGAACAAATGAACACCTGATGTTCGAGTCGAACTTACGTTCGACTTGAACTGCGGGCTCATCCCTAGTAACCAATCTTTCCACATGAAAAGAACTGTGAGCAATTTGTACTATAAAGGGTTCTATTTAGCCTTGGATCTGGGATATAATAATATTGACTATTATTGACTAAATTGTTATCCTTGCTCCAGTGCAATCTAAATTGCTGAGCTGTGTGTTAGTGTCTGTCTGTTAGTGTTAAATGGGCATGTCATGTTTAGACAAATCTGTGGAGTGTCTATGTGTTGTGAAACCTTCAAAATTTCTGATCTGTGTTCATTAGATGTGGAGACTATGTATGAGCCATTTATTCTGGTCTTGTTTAGATCAGTTGAGAGGTACTAAGGGTATTGGTGTTGTTTCCGGCTGGAGATGTAAGTGAGAACACACCCAACAGTTACTAGTGTTGCTTTGGGTTACAATTTTCACGTTGGGATAAAAGGATTATTTTTCCATGCCTCAATTCTCACAAACATGGAAAAAAGAAACATAATTTTAATTTTAAAGGATATCATCACTTCAGGATTTTCTTGCAATGACTGGTGTGGGCTTTCCTTCCAATTTGATAGCGGAACCTGTTGTCAAAAGCACTAAACGTTGCCCATCAAATTTTGGTTCTGGCGGCTTTCTAATGTGTCACTTGACTACCAACCAATCACTTAATTGGATTCTGTGAACACCTGAAACAGAATCTGGATTGGGATAGCGTTATAAACACCTTCATGTACTGTATTCAATGTTCATGCAAAATCTGAATATATTCTAACAGACTAGAGTGAGAAGCCTGTAACTGTTGGAGAAATTATAGCCCAGTTTTGGGTGGCCCTCCAAATAAAATCTCATAGGGGGACAGCCCATGTGGGTGTTTAGGGGTAGTTTGTACAGAAGAAAGGGCTATTGGTAAAGCTTCCACCCATCCTTTTCCTGTATCTGCTTTAAAGGGGTTGTAAAGGTAAAAATTTTTTCACCTTAATGCATTCTATGCATTAAGGTGAAAAAACTTTTGACAGTACCGCCGCCCCCAGGCCCCCCGTTTTACTTACCTGACGCCTCGAATCTTCGCTGCTCTTCCTCGTCATCTTCATTGCAGCTCAGCCTGGTCGCTGATTGGCTGCAGTGGATGGATTGAAAGCAGCGCAGCCATTGGCTCGCGCTGCTGTCAATCACATCCGATGATGCGGCGCGCCGGGGGGCGGGGCCGAGTGATACATCGAGCGGCTATAGCCGCCGGCTGTATCACGGGAGCACGCCCGCAAGCACTCACCACCATGCGAGGGAGCTCGCATTAAGGTGGTAAATGCTTGCGGGGAGGAGCTGAAACAGCCGCCGAGGGACCCCAGAAGACCAGGTTCGGGGCCACTCTGTGCAGAACGAGCTGCACAGTGAAGGTAAGTATAACATGTTTGTTATTTTAAAAAAAAAAAAAATTACCTTTACAACCCCTTTAATTTTTAGAACATCTATTTTTTTAAATTTAATTTAGTCTCTCAACTTTACCACTACTTTGTGGATGAGAAGGTGTATGGAAAGCTTGCTGTATGTTAATGCTTCCATTACCTCTTTTATCACTTCTCCAGGAAAATTGGTTCCTCTGTCACTCTTAATAGATTCAAGAACTCCATATCTGTAAACTATTTCATTAAAAAAAAAAATTGCGGTTGTTTTTGTGTTTGCCTTAACCACTGGCCAGGCCTTAGACCAAACTGAGAACATGTCCACGCACATTAGAGCATACTCATAGGTACCTATTCTGAGCATCTGAATGTAGTCTTTTTAAATTCTTTGGAAAGGGAAATCTGGCTTAGGAGAATGGTTTTGGGGAACATGGATAGGCCTCCCTGCATTGTACAGAGCACAAGTGAGAAATGGAGCACACAAACCTGGCTGCAAATACACTAAATCCAGGTGCTATCCAATAGCAGTCAGTAAGTACCACAATTATGCCCTTAGCAAGATGACAGAAACCATGTGCCAGTTGTGCCAAAACTGGGTACAAACTCCTGGGTAAACACCTGTAGCACCCTCTAGCTAGTGTATATAGTTAACTGATAGTGTAGGTAAATTGGTTTGGCTGAGAGCCAGGCCTAGGTTGAATCTCAGTCAGGGTTGAATGACTCAAGGAAGCTAGATGACTCAGCAAGCAGCATCCCTGGTGCCTCCACGTTTTTTGGAACCTTGGAAAAGATTCCAGATGTAGCGGGAGGAGGTTTGGAAGAGTGGGAGGTTTGGAAGAGCTGTTTGGCATTTTTATGAGTTCCTCAACCCATCCTCAGCAAAAAAGGGTCTGGAAAGGGGTAGGGGCACCTCATAAATAGGCATGAGTCATGCCAGCAGGAGCAGTCAGGTGGAAGATGTAGATAGAGTGCTGAGGAGGCTGTCATGGCCCATGAGGTGCCCCCTAGTCTGGGAGGGTAACCTCGGGCCTGAGGCTCGGGTGCTGGAAGGATCCTCCACAACACATGGAGGAAACCCTTCATGGAGGCCTGGGAGCAAGTGAAAGGACAGCAAGAACGGGTCAGCACATCCGTGAGATCTCCTGAGAAATCAGCCAGGTGGGCTGGTGAGTCTTCAGTCTGGGAGGACTGTGTAGAGAATGTCAGTCTGGAAGGACTGTGGAGAAGTTAGCCAGGAGGGCTAGTGAAAGAAGCAGTTGCAGCCAGGCAGGCTGGCAGTCCTGAAGAGGTGGTGCTGGGATCAGTGACCACAGAGAGGAAGTGCTGGGAAAGTGCAAGCTGTGTCATCCTATCTTCAAGTGTAGGAGCTGTGATTCCCTGCCTGTAATGGGCGTTTGCTACCAAATTGCAACAAGGTGACACAGCTGGCGTTCTACAAGCAAGTGAGTGCTGGAGGAAGCATTGGAGTGTATATAGGCTGTGTATAGGAAAAGTTGTCCCTGAAGTTGGTTTGAAGTCAAGTGGGCATCCAACCCCTATCCAAGTTCTAATCCCTCAATAAATAACAAAAACAAAGTACTGGACTGGTTTTTGACTCTGAGGTGACTGTGAAGATTTGGTGTGCCTGGCTGTGCAGGGTGGGGAATCCCAGTTACTTGCAGCCTTAATTAGGTGCGCTACACACCACCTGTTCTCAGTGCTCCCAGGCCCTGCTCATTTTGGGTAGAATTACATTTAATCCACTTATCTTTCTCTTGGACAGATATCTGGTTCTCCAACTGAATTAAAGTTTCTATAACCCACTGCTCCTGATTAAGGGAATCTTTCCCCGTTACCTGGACGACCCCTACAGTGGATGGGACTCCAAGTGCCATAAGGGCAGCATCCTTAGCCGTTTGGTCTGCTAAAGCATTTCCTCTGGCTGTCATGTAATTTCCCCTTGCATGCCATTTTACCTTCAAGATGGCAACTTCTGCTGTTTTTTTTAAAAGGCCCCATATATCCGCTCTGTAAGTTTTGCATGTCTCACTGGCTTCCCTGCACTAGTCAGCAAGTTCTGTGCTTTCCAAAATCATGAGCTATTCCAAAAGCATATCTGCTGTCTGTGTAAATGTTTCCCCTTTGATTTTCTAGTAGTTTACATGCTTTGAACAATGCACACAACTCAGCTTCCTGTGCTGATGTCTGGGGTGTCAATGCTTCCTGATGTAGTGGTTACGGCAAACCCTGTGTAGCTGACCATAAAATCTGAAACCATCTACAAATAGGTTTGTGTCACAATCTAATAAAGGCTCATCTTTTGCTGGTTTGACAGATGTTCTTTCCAACTCCATTAGAGCCATACAATCATGAGAAAAACTCTCAGCTTCTGCATCAGTACTATTTGTTGCATCTTGCTCATCAATAACAGAAAGAAGAGTAGCCAGATTTAAAGTAACACATTGTTTGATTGTCAAATTTGATGGAGCAAAAAGAGCAGACTGGTACTTGCCAAATCTACTGGCAGACACATGTCTGGCATTTACTTTTTTTTTTTTTTTTTTAGAATTTCCTGTACTGCATGTGGCAAATACAGGGTTAGAGCAGAGTCTAGTACAAGCTCAGTTACTTTGTTTAGCAGCAATGTACAGACTGCTATGGCCCGCATAGAACTGGGGGGGCCTTTGATCACAGGGTCTAATGAGGCTGATACATATATCCCAGGCCTCTGTTTGTCTCTATGTAGCTGAGGTGAGTACACCTGTAGTAAAACCATTGACTTCATGACAAAACAATGAGAAGGGCTTCTGATAAAATTTTAATGAGCTTATTTTATTAAGCAATTCATTGCCCCATGCGAGTTTGAAAGGGTTTGAAATGGTAGCCTCATTAAGAGAAGCCATAAGTTCTGATGCATTTGGAATCCAGTGCCTACAATATCCCACTAACCCCAGGAAGGTATGTAATTGCTGTACATTTCTTGGTTTTCAAATTTTGGCAGAGTTTTAATTCAATCTAGGGTTAGGTGATGGATTCCATATGCAATTCAGTGACTCTGGAAGATCACTTTCTCTTGGCAGTATTGGAGATTATCTTTGCTAACTTTGCAGTTATTGATGTAGAGAAACATGAGAAGGCTTACTGTTTTGCTGTTACATATGTCCTCTGTGTCAGAACAAATAAGCAAATTGTCTATGTGCTGACACAAAACTGTGTTTGGGTACGAAGGACACAGTCCAATACTTGCTTAACCACTTGCTGACCGCCTTCCACAGATATTGCCTCAGCAATGCGGCTCAGCTGCGCAAATCGACGGACCTGTACGTCGGTACGTGCATGAGATAATGTAAGCGCGCACACGCCGCCAGCCACACGCGCGCAGCATGCCAAGGGAGCGCGCGCGGGTCCAGCGGACTCATTGTCCGCTGGCCACTCATGATTGTGGTATAGAGAGGCAGAACAGGGATCTATGTAAACAAGGCAGATCCCCGTTCTGACAGGGGACAACTCTGAGATCAGCTGTTCCTATTAATCAGGAAAAGTGATCTTTGTGTTGTCCCAGTGAGCCCATCCCTCACACAGTTAGAACACACCCAGGGAACACAGTTAACCCCTTGATCACCCCCTAGTGTTAACCCCTTCCCTGCCATTGTCTTTTATACATTGATCAGTGCATTTTTTTTAGCATTGATCACTGTATTGGTGTCACTGGTCCCCAAAAAGTGTCACTTAAGCCGCATACAAACGATCAGATTTTTCGAAGGGAAATGTGTGATGACAGGCTGTTGCCGGAAAATCCAACCCTTTGTATGTTCCATTGGACAATTGTTGTAGGATTTTTCGTGGACAAATGTTGGATGGCAGGCTTTAAAATTTTCCACAGACAAATGTATGTTGTCAGATTTTCCAAGCGTGTGTACACAAGTCCATCAGACAAAAGTACAAACACGCATGCTCGGAAGCAAGGATGAGCCAGAAGCGGTCGACCTTGTAAACTAGCATTCGTAATGGAGAATTGACATTCGTGACGTGGTAAATTATGAAATCTCAAAATGCAGCGCGCATTCTCTTCTTCTCTAATGGGATAATAATGAAGCTGCATTGCTGGTGATACTGATGGAGTTATTGCAAACGAATTTTCAAAGGCTTTTTTTTCTAGTGATATCAAGAGTAATATTATCATGCTTGTTATTTATTTATTTATTTTTTTGGTGCAAGTTACCACAACATCATTATCCTGTAGTTTTTAAGATCAAAGGTACAGCTATGTTGATGTCCCTTGTTAATTTTACATTGTATTTTTTAAAATGTAACTGCCACTCCCAAACTATCATTTGAAGTAAAACACATAGCCAAGTATTAATTTTTTTTTATTGTGCATTAAAAAAAGAAAACAAATAAAATTAGAGATGCTATCTGCCAAAAGAACTTAACCAAAAAGTGCATTCTATGCATCCAAAAATATAGAAAATATACCAAATCAAATCATTATTCAACCAAAAAATAAAATAAAAGCCTCAAAAAAAAAAAAAAAAAATCTCAAAAGCCTTTCCTGCTTCTTAACCACTTCACCCCCGGAGGATTTGGCAGCTCAGTGACCGGAGGACTCAGTGACCACTGCGCTGCTTTAACTGGTAATTGCGCGGTCATGCAATGTTGTACCCAAACAAAATTTGTGTCCTTTTTTCCCACAGATAGAGCTTTGTGTTGATGGTATTTGATTGCCTCTGTGATTTTTACTTTTTGCGATATAAACGAAAAAAGACCGACAATTTTGAAAATAAATTATATTGTCTACATTTTGTTAAAATGTTAATAAGCGTATATTTATTGGTTTGCGCTAAAGTTATAGCGTCTACAAACTATGGTACATTTTCTGGAATTTACACAGCCTTTAATTTATGACTGCCTACCTCATTTCTTGAGGTGCTAAAATGGCAGGGCAGTACAAACCCCCCCAAATGACCCCATTTTGGAAATTAGACACCCCAAGGAAATTGCTGAGAGGCATGTTGAGTCCATTGAATATTTTATTTTTTTGTCACAAGTGATTGAAAAACCAAAAAAAAAATTACACAAAGTTGTCACTAAATGATATATTGCTCACACATGCCATGGTTATATGTGGAATTACACCCCAAAATACATTCTGCTGCTTTTCCTGAGTGTGGGGATACCTCATGTGTGAGACTTTATGGGAGCCTAGCTGCGTACAGGACCCCGAAAACCAAGCACTGCCTTCAGAATTTCTAAGTGTGTAAATTTTTGATTTCACTCCTCACTACCTATCACAGTTTCGAAGGCCATAAAATGCCAAGATAGCACAAAACCCCCCAAATGACCCCATTTTGGAAAGTAGACACCCCAAGCTATTTGCTGATAGGCATGTTGAGTCCATAGAATATTTTATATTTTGCCACAAGTTGCGGGAAAATGAAATTTTTCTTTTTTTGCACAAAATTGTCACTAAATGATTTATTGCTCAAACATGCCATGGGCATATGTGAAATTACACCCCAAAATACATTCTGCTGCTTCTCCTGAGTACGGGGATACCACATGTCTGAGACTTTTTGGGAGCCTAGCCGTGTACAGGATCCCGAAAACCAAGCCCAGCCTTCAGGCTTTCTAAGGGCGTAAAATGGTGATTTCACTTCCTCACTACCTATCACAGTTTCGGAGGCCATGAAATGACAAGATAGCACAACCCCCCCAAATTACCCCATTTTGGAAAGAAGACACTTCAAGCTATTCGCTGAGAGGCATGTTGAGTCCATGAAATATTTTATATTTTGCCACAAGTTTCAGGAAAATTATTTTTTATTTTATTTTACACAACGTTGTCACTAAATGATATATTGTTCAAACATGGCATGGTTATGGAATATGGAATTACACCCGGAAAAAAAAATCTGCTGCAGTCTAACCGTGTACAGAACCCTGAAAACCAGTCACCGCCTTCAGGCTTTCTAAGGGTGTACATTTTTGATTTCACTCCTCTCTACCTAGCTATCACAGTTTCGGAGGCCATGAAATGCCCAGATAGCACAAACCCCCCCAAATGACCCCATTTTGGAAAGTAGACAACCCAAGCTATCTGCTGAGAGGCATGATGACTATTTTGCAGATCTCACTTTTTGTCACAAAGTTTTGAAAATTGAAAAAAGAAAAAAAAAAAATTTTGTTTTCTTTCTTTATTTTCAAAAATAAATTAGATCTGCAAAATACTCACCATGTCTCTTAGCAAATACCTTGGGGTGTCTACTTTACAAAATGGGGGGGGGGGTTGTGCTATCTGGACATTTCAGGGCCTCCCTAACTGTGATAGGTAGTGAGGAGTAAAATCACAATTTTACGCCTTTAGAAAGCCTGAAGGCGGTGCTTGGTTTTTGGGGTCCTGTACGTGGCTAGGCTCCCAAAAAGTCTCACACATGAAGTATCCCCGTACACAGAAGAAGTGGCAGAATGTATTTTGGTGTGTAATTCCACATATAACCATGCCATGTTTGAACAATATATCATTTAATGACAACTTTGTGTAAAAAAAAATAAATAAATAAATAATTTTCCCGAAACTTGTGGCAAAATATGAAGTATTCCATGGACACAACATGCCTCTCAGTAAAAAGCTTGAATTGTCTTCTTTCCAAAATGCTATCTTGACATATCAAGGCCTCCAAAACTGCTATAGGTAGTGAGGAAGTGAAATCACCATTTTACGCCCTTAGAAAGCCTGAAGGCGATGATTGGTTTTCGGGGTCCTGTACACGGCTTCATAAAAGTCTCACACATGTGGTAGCCCCGTACTCAGGAGAAGCAGCAGAATGTATTTTGGGATGTAAATTCACATATGCCCATGGCATGTTTGAGCAATAGATCATTTAGTGACAACTTTGTGCAAAAAAAAAGTGTAATTTTCCAGAAACTTGTGGCAAAATATAAAATATTCCATGGACTCAACATGCCTATCAGCAAATAGCTTGGGGTGTCTACTTTCCACAAAGGGGTCATTGGGGGGGGGGGGGGGGGTTGAACTGTCCTGGCATTTTATGCAGAACATTTAGAAGCTTATGTCACACATCACCCACTCTTCTAACCACTTGAAGACAAAGCTCTTTCTGACACTTTTTGTTTACATGAAAAAATATTTTTTTTTGCAAGAAAATTACTTTGAACCCCCAAACATTATATATTTTTTAAAGCAAAGGCCCTACAGATTAAATTGGTGGGCGTTGCATTTTCCTTTTTCACACAGTATTTGCGCAGCGATTTTTCAAATGCAATTTTTTGGGAAAAAACACACTTTTTTTAACCACTTGCCACATATAGCAGAATGACGGTGGCAAAGTGATTTCAATATCCTGACTGGGCCTCATATGACGTCCTCAGATTATTGAGCACTAAAACACACTATATTGCCCAAATGTTTGATGAAATAAAAAAGATGATCTTATGCCAAGCACATGGATACCAAACACGACATGCTTTAAAATTGCGCACAAATGTGCAGCGATGACAAACTACATAAATTTTTAAAAGCCTTTAAACGGGTTACCATTTTAGATTTACAGAGGAGGTCTACTGCTAGAATTACTGCCCTCAATCTGACCCTCGCGGTGATACCTCACATGCATGGTGCAATTGCTGTTTACATATGACACCAGACCGACGCTTGCGTTCGCCTTTGCGCATGAGCACAGGGGGGACAGGAGTGCTTTTTTTTTTCTTTTTTATTATATTATTAAACTGTTCCTTTCATTTTTTTATCATTTTTATTTTTATCTCAGGGAATGTAAATATCCCCTATGATAACAATAGGTAGTGACAGGTACTCTTTTTGAAAAAATTGGGGTCTATTAGTCCCTAGCTCTCTCCTCTGCCCTGAAAGCATCTGACCACACCAAGATCGGTGTGATAAAATGCTTTGCCAATTTCCCAATGGTGCTGTTTATATCCGGCGAAACCGGAAGTCATGAAGTGCTCGTAGCTTCCAGTTTCTTAGGCCATGGAGATGATTGGAGCCATTCTGGTCTCTGATCAGCTCTATGGTCAGCTGGTGGAACCACCGGCTGCATTCTTGGGCTCCCTGTTGGGACAGGAGAACACGAGAAAACCATGGAAGATGTTGGGAGGGGGGGACATTCCTTTCCACTGCTTAAAAAACAGTCTAGAGGCTAATTAGCTGCTGGGATTGCCTTTATATGAAATCTGACCGCTGGCTGAAAAGAATGATACCAAGATGATACCTAAACCTGCAGGAATCAGTCTGGTATAACCACTCAAAGTCCAGCAACATACCAGTATGTTGCTGATCCTTTTTGGGCATTGTAATGTTCTTTTTTCATGCAGCCTGTGGGCTAAACGAAAAAAAAGAGATTGATTGGTGGGTATGCCCACCATTAGAATACCGCCCTTCATCCACCCACTTTAATGATGGGCATACATGCATCATTTTTTTTTTTAACTGTGGTGGTGAAATCACCTTTGACAGCACTGGAGTCACGGCTTTATGTATTGTGGGAGCAAATGCTGTTGCTGTCAAAATAAATAAACCCGTGCTGCAGCTGAATGGCGTACATGTTAAGCAAATGATGGTTAACAATAAAACAAAGTAACATTACAGTATAACAGTATTGCCCTGTACACACAATCAGAATTTCCGCCAGCAAAAGTCGGATGTGAGCTTTTGGTCAGAAATTCCAACCATGTGTATGCTCCATCAGACTTTTGCTGGCAGAATTCCAGCCAGCAAAAGATTGAGAGCAGGTTCTCTATTTTTCAGTTGGAAAAAGTTCCTATCCGAAAATGCATTAGTCTGTATGCAATTCGGACGTGCAAAAAATCACGCATGTTTGGAAACAATTCGATGCATGCTCGGAAGCATTGAACTTCATTTTCTCAGCTCGTCGTAGTGTTGTACGTCACCACGTTCTTGACGGTCGAAAGTACAGAGAACTTTTGTGTGACCGTGTGTATGCAAGCCAAGCTTGAGCGGAATTCCGTCGGAAAAAACATCCAAGTTTTTCTGACGGAATTTCTGATCATGTGTATGGGGCATTAGACTTACCATACCTGCAAAGCAAATACAATAAAACATAGTAAAAATAAAACATTGCAATCTGTGCCTAAAAAAATATATGCCGAAGTATGGGGGCAATCCGCCCTAATGTTAGGAGCAAACCACCTCTGCCCCCATGCTTCGGCATAAATGCTCTTTTATTTAACTGTGGTGGTGAACTCACCTCAGACAACCATGGATTTGCGGCTTTATGTATCGTGGAGCAAACGCTGTTGCTGTCAAGATAAATAAACCCGTGCTGCAGCTGAATGGCGTACCTGCTAAGCAAATGATGGTTAACAATAAAACAAACATAACAGTATAACATACCATACCTGCAAAGCAAATACAATAAAACAAATAAAACAGAGAGAGAACGATAGATATAGAACAACAGTAGAGCGAACAGTAGAGCGCGAACATAAAAGAGAGAACAATAGAGAGAGAGAGAAGAAAAATACAACCAGAACTATTTTTGGATTTTTTTTTATTTTTTTTTTTGTGTTTTTGTATGTTTTTTTTTTTCACTTTTTTCACTTTTATAAAAACTGTAAAAAAACTGTAAGCAGATTAGGGACTCTCAAAATGTGATGGCCATCACATCTTTCAAGACCCTGTGTACGTGTGCCTAGGACTGTGTGGTGCTGTACCCTACGCTAATACTCAACTAGTGTGTGGTAGTGTTTGAAACAGTCACCGATGCAGAGACCAGGTTGGTCAGGACAGGAAGGACAATAAAAGCGGGTGTCACGAATAAATCCGCGTTTACTGCAGACACAACATCTTCTTTGGGGTGTTTTTTGGGTAGGTGTACTAGGGAGGACATAAGGAAAATGCCTCTCATGCCGGCTCACTGCGTTTGCGTTGGGAAGTTGGGCCAAAGCACCGTCTGGAAACAGAAGGGCTGTGACGATCTCTTCTTGGAATTTAAAGAAGGATCCTGTCCATCCTGAAGCTTTGTATAGCACATGAGCGTTCAGCAGAGCCAATTGAAATAAATACATAGACACTTTTTTGTACCAGCATTTGGTCTTACAGGCAATTAGGTACGGCGCAAACAACTGGTCGTTGAGGTCCACCCCCCCATGTTAAGGTGGTATTCGTGGACACAGAGGGGTTTCTCCACAACACCAGTCGCCGTAGGAATTTGGACTGGCGTGTCTGCATGAAGCGAGGACAGAACGAAAACATTCTTATTATCCCTCCACTTCACAGCAAGCAATTTATTACATCTCAAGCAGGCTCTCTTCCCCAGCATAAGACTGGAATCTACAAGCCGCTGGGGAAAGCCCTGGCGATTAGATTGCACGGTGCCACATGCGCCAATTTGATGATCACACAAGTGACTAAAAAGTGGCATGCTTGTGTAATAATTGTCCACATACAAGTGGTACTCCTTTCCGATTAAGGGTGACACTAAGTCCCACACAATCTTACCAGCGCTCCCTATGTAGTCTGAGCAGTTCTCCGGCTCTACGTAACTATCTCTTCCCTCGTAAACCATACAACTATATGTATAGCCTATGGCCCTGTCACAAAGCTTATACATCTTGACCCCATATCTGGCAAGCTTGCTGGGAAGATACTGTTTGAATGACAAGTGGGCAGAAAACTTAATCAGGCACTCATCAACGCAGCAACTTGATCAGGAGTAAACAAGGCTGCAAAGCGTTGGTTGAAGTGGTTTACAAGGGGTCGAATTTTGTAGAGCCAATCAAATCCAGGGTCACCCTGAGGATGACAGAGTTCATTGTCGCTGAAGTGCATGAACCGCAAGATCTGCTCGTATCGTGTCCTGCTCATGGAGGCAGAGAACACGGCAGAGGCATATGGTGAATTGGGTCAGTGGACCAATATGACCGCAACTCACTCTTTTTAGTTATGCCTATGAGGAGGGATAGGCCTAGAAAGGTCTTAAATCGGAAACCGTAATTGGTTTCCAATCTCTGGCAAGGGTCAGCTGGGGATTAGCGGTGATGAATTGACCAGCATACAATTTGCTTTGGTCCACAATAGATCTATAGAGATCTTCAGTGAAAAACAGCAAATAAAAATCAAGTGACGTAAGATCAACTGTTTTCACCTGAATTCTGGGTTGGCCAGTGAATGGGGGAAGTACGGGTGCTGCAGAAGTGGTGGGTTCCCAATTAGTATTGGCGAATGCAGCAGGAAGGGCACTATGGGCTTGATGGGCCTGTGTTTGTCTTCTTCTTGGTGGCAGCGGGACACTACTCATGCTTGTCACCTCGCCAGCTTGAACTGCACTTATGGGACTCACCATGTCACCAAGTGTTACTGCAGTGCTGGATGTATGACCAGGATGTACCAGGCTGCTGGTGCTTGTCAGTTCACCAGAAGTGTGAGCGGCGCTAGAACTGGCTCTCTGCTCCACATGAGGGACCTGCGGTTCTTGCACCTCAACGACAGCAGAAGAAGAATGGGGTCTGGTACGCCTGACCTTGGCAGGGGCCACAACTCCATCGTCAGAGTTATCTGTCAGGTTGCTGCTGCTGTCTATAGGTTCGTATTCTGAGCCTGAATCTGACAGATGAGTGACTTCCTCTTCACTATCTGTCATGGTCAGAAATGTGTAGGCCTCTTCACTAGTGTACCTTCGATTTGACATTTTGGTCTCTAAATTTACTGGTACACTAGTGAGACTCACAAGAAAAAAAGCACCTGACTGTCAGCTGCTTCAAATACTGCAAAAAAACTCTTAGCGTTCGCAGGGATCAGGCCTGACTCCGCAAACCCTGCAGTTATGTGTTTTGTGTTTTTGCAAGTGGCAGTGATCGATTGATACTACACTTGGGTGGGCTGGACTGGGCTGGACGGAGGGGCTAAAGGCAGCTGCTAGCAAGTACCTGGGCTGATCCCGCTAACACTGCATTTTTGGAAACCCTAAACTGCTTGGGACGCTAGTATAGATCTGATTAGATCAGATATTGATCCATTCAGACACTATACTACTAAGGGAGACGTATGGTGCCTGCGTGGGTGTTAGTGCTACTGGCACTAATCTTACTCTGCCTGGGACGACGCAGACCCTATCTGATGCTAAAACCTAACTTTGATCACCCGGTCACCCGATGATCAGGGGGTTAAACCTTTATTGGGTAAAATACGGTGGGTGCCCTGACACTATAAAAAATAAACGAACTAAACGAATCACTTATACAGTGATCACTGGTGACAGGGGGTGATCAAGGGTAGGGATGAGCTTCGAGTTTGAGTCGAACTCATGTTCGACTCGAACATTGGCTGTTCGCAAGTTAGTGGAACAGAGAACAATTTGGGGTGTTCGCGGCAAATTCGAATGCCGCGGAACACCCTTTAAAAGTCTATGTGAGAAATCAAAAGTGCTAATTTTAAAGGCTAATATGCAAGTTATTGTCATAAAAAGTGTTTGGGGACCCAGGTCCTGCCCCAGGGGACATGGATCAATGCAAAAAAAAGTTTTAAAAACGGCCGTTTTTTCAGGAGCAGTGATTTTAATAATGCTTAAAGTCAACCAACAAAAGTGTAATATCCCTTTAAATTTCGTACCTGGGGGTGTCTATAGTATGCCTGTAAAGGGGCGCATGTTTCCTGTGTTTAGAACAGTCTGACAGCAAAATGACATTTTGAAGGAAAAAACTCATTTAAAACTACCCCCGGCTATTAATGCATTGCCGACAATACACATAGAAGTTCATTGATAAAAACGGCATGGGAATTCCCCAAAGGGGAACCCCGAACCAAAATTAAAAAAAAAAATGACGTGGGAGTCCCCCTAAATTCCATACCAGGCCCTTCAGGTCTGGTATGGATATTAAGGGGAACCCCGGCCAAAATTAAAAAAAAAAAAATGACGTGGGGTTCCCCCTAAATTCCATACCAGACCCTTCAGGTCTGGTATGGATTTTAAGGGGAACCCCGCACCAAAAAAAACAAAAAAAAAACGGCGTGGGGTCCCCCCAAAAATCCATACCAGACCCTTATCCGAGCACGCAACCTGGCAGGCCGCAGGAAAAGAGGGGGGGACGAGAGTGCGGCCCCCCCCTCCTGAACCGTACCAGGCCACATGCCCTCAACATTGGGAGGGTGCTTTGGGGTAGCCCCCCAAAACACCTTGTCCCCATGTTGATGAGGACAAGGGCCTCATCCCCACAACCCTGGCCGGTGGTTGTGGGGGTCTGCGGGCGGGGGGCTTATCGGAATCTGGAAGCCCCCTTTAACAAGGGGACCCCCAGATCTCGCCCCCCCCCCTGTGTGAAATGGTAAGGGGGTACAAAAGTACCCCTACCATTTCACTAAAAAACTGTCAAAAATGTTAAAAATGACAAGAGACAGTTTTTGACAATTCCTTTATTTAAATACTTCTTCTGTCTTCTATCTTCCTTCATCTTCTGGTTCTTCTGGTTCTTCTGGCTCTTCTGGTTCGGGAGCCTCCCCCCCCATGCCATGGGTGCGGAGCGGCCCGAGGAGAAGAAGAAAGAAGACGCCGCAGAGGAGATGCTGGATGAGAACGCCGGAGGAAGAACCAGAAGAGCCAGAAGAACCAGAAGATGAAGGAAGATAGAAGAAAGAAGAAGTATTTAAATAAAGGAATTGTCAAAAACTGTCTCTTGTCATTTTTAACATTTTTGACAGTTTTTTAGTGAAATGGTAGGGGTACTTTTGTACCCCCTTACCATTTCACACAGGGGGGGGTCGGAACACAGCAGCTGGAGAAGATGGCGGCGGTAGGAGAGACGGCTCTGTGAGAAGACAGCTCAGGGAGAAGATGGCGGTGGGAGAGACAGCGGCAGGAGAAGACGGCTCAGAGAAGTAGACGGCTCAGTGATTTTTTACCTATAAAGGACTTGTCAAAAACCGGCTATTGGTTTTTTTACATTTCACTGCTTTTTTTGGTGAACAGGTAGGGGTACGATGTACCCTATACCCATTCACATAGGGTGGCAGGATCTGGGGCTCCCCTTGTTAAAGGGGGTTCCAGATTCCGATAAGCCCCCCGCCCGCAGACCCCCACAACCACCGGCCAGGGTTGTGGGGATGAGGCCCTTGTCCTCATCAACATGGGGACAAGGTGTTTTGGGGGGCTACCCCAAAGCACCCTCCCAATGTTGAGGGCATGTGGCCTGGTACGGTTCAGGAGGGGGGGGCCGCACTCTCGTCCCCCCCTCTTTTCCTGCGGCCTGCCAGGTTGCGTGCTCGGATAAGGGTCTGGTATGTATTTTTGGGGGGACCCCACGCCGTTTTTTTTTTTTTTTTTTGGCGCGGGGTTCCCCTTAAAATCCATACCAGACCTGAAGGGTCTGGTATGGAATTTAGGGGGAACCCCACGTCATTTTTTTTTTTTTATTTTGGCCGGGGTTCCCCTTAATATCCATACCAGACCTGAAGGGCCTGGTATGGAATTTAGGGGGACTCCCACGTCATTTTTTTTTTTTAATTTTGGTTCGGGGTTCCCCTTTGGGGAATTCCCATGCCGTTTTTATCAATGAACTTCTATGTGTATTGTCGGCAATGCAATAGCCGCGGGTAGTTTTAAATGAGTTTTTTCCTTCAAAATGTCATTTTGCTGTCAGACTGTTCTAAACACAGGAAACATGCGCCCCTTTACAGGCATACTATAGACACCCCCCAGGTACGAAATTTAAAGGGATATTACACTTTTATTGTTTGACTTTAAGCATTATTAAAATCACTGCTCCTGAAAAAACGGCCTTTTTTAAAACTTTTTTTTGCATTGATCCATGTCCCCTGGGGCAGGACCCAGGTCCCCAAACACTTTTTATGACAATAACTTGCATATTAGCCTTTAAAATTAGCACTTTTGATTATTCATGTTCGTGTCCCATAGACTTTAACGGTGTTCGCGTGTTCGAACGAACTTTTTTCCTGTTCGCATGTTCTGGTGCAAACCGAACAGGGGGGTGTTCGGCTCATCCCTAATCAAGGGGTTAAAGCTTTATTAGGGGGGTTAGGAGGGGTCCCTAGACCTATCTTGGTCTAAGACTAATTAGCCTAACACTGATTTTTGTCACTAATGACACCAGTACAGCGATCAAAAAAAAATCTGAATGCTGTACTGGGTGACAGAGTGACAGGTGGTGAAGGGGTTAACTGGGGGGGTGATCGGGGGTGAATTGTGTGCCTATGTGACCTGGTGTCAGTGTAGTGTTGTGCACTTACTATGAGATGTTATCTCTCCTCTGTCTGGAACAGAAAAGACCGACACAAGGAGAGATGACATCACTTCCCCTGTCAGTGTTTACAGTTATACGACAGGGAAAGGATCTCATATGCCAGGATCAATCACCAAGTCCAGGCCAGATTTCATAGGCCTGGGCCTGGAGATTGATCGGTTCCTGATCAAATCCGATCGTCGTGACCAGCGGGGGGGGGGCGCATGCGCTCGCCCCCCAGCCACCCGCGTGCAACGTATAGCTACGACGTTTCGCACAGACGTACCAACCTGCCGCAGTATAACTGCGGCGGCTGGTCCAGAACCGGTTAGTATATTAGTATAGTATATATGTGACGTCACGGGGAATGCCACAGGGAAGTCCCGTCATGTCCCGTGCGTCAGAGGGGGGCGGGGTCACCGGGTGGCCCCGCCCCCCGTTATTTAAGAACTGTCAGACGAGGAGAGCCGTCACACAGCGGGAGCCTCCCTCCATGCCAGCATGGGTTGCGGAGCGGCCCGGAGAAGAAAATGAAGAAGAGAAGAAGAGAAGAAGAGAAGAAAAGAAGAAGAGAAGAAGATGAAGAAGATGAAGAGAAGAGCGGGAGCCTCCCCCCCCATGCCATGGGTGCGGAGCGGCCCGAGGAGAAGAAGATAGAAGACGCCGCAGAGGAGATGCTGGATGAGAACGCCGGAGGAAGAACCAGAAGAGCCAGAAGAACCAGAAGATGAAGGAAGATAGAAGAAAGAAGAAGTATTTAAATAAAGGAATTGTCAAAAACTGTCTCTTGTCATTTTTAACATTTTTGACAGTTTTTTAGTGAAATGGTAGGGGTACTTTTGTACCCCCTTACCATTTCACACAGGGGGGGTCGGAACACAGCAGCTGGAGAAGATGGCGGCGGTAGGAGAGACGGCTCTGTGAGAAGACAGCTCAGGGAGAAGATGGCGGTGGGAGAGACAGCGGCAGGAGAAGACGGCTCAGAGAAGTAGACGGCTCAGTGATTTTTTACCTATAAAGGACTTGTCAAAAACCGGCTATTGGTTTTTTTACATTTCACTGCTTTTTTTGGTGAACAGGTAGGGGTACGATGTACCCTATACCCATTCACATAGGGTGGCAGGATCTGGGGCTCCCCTTGTTAAAGGGGGTTCCAGATTCCGATAAGCCCCCCGCCCGCAGACCCCCACAACCACCGGCCAGGGTTGTGGGGATGAGGCCCTTGTCCTCATCAACATGGGGACAAGGTGTTTTGGGGGGCTACCCCAAAGCACCCTCCCAATGTTGAGGGCATGTGGCCTGGTACGGTTCAGGAGGGGGGGGCCGCACTCTCGTCCCCCCCTCTTTTCCTGCGGCCTGCCAGGTTGCGTGCTCGGATAAGGGTCTGGTATGTATTTTTGGGGGGACCCCACGCCGTTTTTTTTTTTTTTTTTTGGCGCGGGGTTCCCCTTAAAATCCATACCAGACCTGAAGGGTCTGGTATGGAATTTAGGGGGAACCCCACGTCATTTTTTTTTTTTATTTTGGCCGGGGTTCCCCTTAATATCCATACCAGACCTTTAAGGGCCTGGTATGGAATTTAGGGGGAATCCCACGTCATTTTTTTTTTTTAATTTTGGTTCGGGGTTCCCCTTTGGGGAATTCCCATGCCGTTTTTATCAATGAACTTCTATGTGTATTGTCGGCAATGCAATAGCCGCGGGTAGTTTTAAATGAGTTTTTTCCTTCAAAATGTCATTTTGCTGTCAGACTGTTCTAAACACAGGAAACATGCGCCCCTTTACAGGCATACTATAGACACCCCCCAGGTACGAAATTTAAAGGGATATTACACTTTTATTGTTTGACTTTAAGCATTATTAAAATCACTGCTCCTGAAAAAACGGCCGTTTTTAAAACTTTTTTTTGCATTGATCCATGTCCCCTGGGGCAGGACCCAGGTCCCCAAACACTTTTTATGACAATAACTTGCATATTAGCCTTTAAAATTAGCACTTTTGATTATTCATGTTCGTGTCCCATAGACTTTAACGGTGTTCGCGTGTTCGAACGAACTTTTTTCCTGTTCGCATGTTCTGGTGCAAACCGAACAGGGGGGTGTTCGGCTCATCCCTAATCAAGGGGTTAAAGCTTTATTAGGGGGGTTAGGAGGGGTCCCTAGACCTATCTTGGTCTAAGACTAATTAGCCTAACACTGATTTTTGTCACTAATGACACCAGTACAGCGATCAAAAAAAAAATCTGAATGCTGTACTGGGTGACAGAGTGACAGGTGGTGAAGGGGTTAACTGGGGGGGTGATCGGGGGTGAATTGTGTGCCTATGTGACCTGGTGTCAGTGTAGTGTTGTGCACTTACTATGAGATGTTATCTCTCCTCTGTCTGGAACAGAAAAGACCGACACAAGGAGAGATGACATCACTTCCCCTGTCAGTGTTTACAGTTATACGACAGGGAAAGGATCTCATATGCCAGGATCAATCACCAAGTCCAGGCCAGATTTCATAGGCCTGGGCCTGGAGATTGATCGGTTCCTGATCGAATCCGATCGTCGTGACCAGCGGGGGGGGGGCGCATGCGCTCGCCCCCCAGCCACCCGCGTGCAACGTATAGCTACGACGTTTCGCACAGACGTACCAACCTGCCGCAGTATAACTGCGGCGGCTGGTCCAGAACCGGTTAGTATATTGGGTCAACAATGCCAGGAGTTGTTGAAAGCCGGGGTCCATAATTCCAAAAATCATCTGGATTATTCTCCTGGAGCTCCTGCAGCAAAGGCATATGACATAATTGGTCACGATTAATAAAGCAACCAATTTTTGGTCCAAGAAATCCTCCTCCTCCTGTTCCTTAACTCGACTTGGGTCAAAGCAAGAACTCCAAGGCCAATAATAAATAACATGTTATCTCCTCTGATTCCGCAACATGGCTGGTTGATGAACGACCATTCAGAAACTAACTGAAAAGTGCGAAATGAAATTAGCAGAAGGAGCACAAAGGGTGGCACCTGACAATTGAACTTCCTCTTTTTTGGCTCGTAGTACATCTAGTACGTCACTACGTTCGTGTTCGTGTTTGTTGGCCGACAACTGTGTACCGTTTATACGCAAGATAAAATCCAGGCACACGCCTTTGGACAAAAGTCTGACATTTCAAAGGAAAAAAAGTCATTTAAAACTACTCGCGGCTATTAATGAATTGCCAGTCCGACAATAAGCATAAAAGTTCATTGATAAAAACGGCATAGGATTTCCCCACAAGGGAACCCCAAACCAAAATTGAAAAAAAAACTGGCATGGGGGTCCCCCTAAATTCCATACCAGGCCCTTCAGGTCTGGTATGGATATTAAGGGGAACCCCGCGCCAAAATTAAAAAAAAATGACGTAGGGGTCCCCCTCAAAATTCATACCAGACCCTTCAGGTCTGGTATGGATTTTAAGGGGAACCCCGCGCCAAAATTAAAAAAAAAATTGGCGTGGGGTCCCCCCAAAAATCCATACCAGACCCTTATCCAAGCACGCAACCTGGCAGGCCGCAGGAAAAGAGGGGGGGATGAGAGAGCGCCCCCCCTCCTGAACCGTACCAGGCCACATGCCCTCAACATTGAGAGGGTGCTTTGGGGTAGCCCTCCGCGGCATCCCCCCCTCTTTTCCTGCAGCCTGCCAGGTTGCGTGCTTGGATAAGGGTCTGGTATGGATTTTTGGGGGGACCCCACGCCAATTTTTAAAAAAATTTTGGCTGGGTTCCCCTTAATATCCATACCAGACCTGAAGGGCCTGGTATGGAATTTAGGGGGACCCCCACGCCAGTTTTTTTTTTAATATTGGTTCGGGGTTCCCCTGTAGGGAAATCCCATGCAGTTTTTATCAGTGAACTTTTATGTGTATTGTCGGACCGGCAATTCATTAATAGCCGCGAGTAGTTTTAAATGACTTTTGTTCCTTTGAAATTTTATTTTGCTGTCAGACTGTTCTAAACACGGGAAACATGCGCCCCTTTACAGGCATACTATAAACACCCCCCAGGTACGAAATTTAAAGGAATATTACACTTTTATTGTTTGACTTTAAGCGTTATTAAAATCACTGCTCCCAAAAAAACAGCCGTTTTAAAAACTTTTTTTTGCATTAATACATGTCCCCTGGAGCAGGACCCGGGTCCCCAAACCCTTTTTAGGACAATACCATGCAAATTAGCCTTTAAAATGAGCACTTTTGATTTCGAACGTTCGAGTCCCATAGACTTCAATGGGGTTCTAACGTTCGTGCGAAGTTATGGTCTGTTCGCAAGTTCTGGTGCAAACCAAACCGGGGGGGTGTTCGGCTCATCCCTACTGGTGAGGCTGCATTTGATGGGCGCTGGTGAGGCTGCATTTGATGGGCGCTGGTGAGGCTGCATTTGATGGGTGCTTCATTAAAAAGGTGGGGTATACATGGGCAGGGCAAAGGGAGTAGAGTCAGGGGTGGAGCCAGGGGGGGGTGGCAGCAAAATGGGGTTTCGCCTAGGTTGTCAAAAATCCTTGCACCAGCCCTGGTTTACATTCAGACCTCATGTCTCTGGTCTCCTTTTATTTACTCTCAGATCCCATGTCCTTTCTCTCTTTGACTGTCTATGCTTACAGGTAGCTGCCTTTTTCTGCTCTCCTTCACTATTTATGGATAGTTGTTTGTCTCTGCTCTCCTTCTCGCCTATCATATCCAGAATTGGCACACTTTTGCTAGTGCATGTAAAAATGGCCTTTTTCTAGTCATGAAAAGTCGAGTAAAATATGTTATATATTCCCTATAGATTCGCCACAATGCGTTCTTAGCAATGTGCATTATGTGAGCAATAAGGCCAGCAATAAAATATTCTGTTTTTTATGACACATAGGTACGAGTTAAAAATGAATCAACCTTTGATGAAACTAGGCCATGAAATGCAAATTTAGAATCTGGTCCATCTTCTCCTCATTACTCACTCTACCAGCAGCTTGTAGGGTTCAGGAGAAGGATATATTTTACAATTCTTTTCATTAAAACATGTATTATTAATAAGAGACTGTAATTTCAGCAGATTAACATCACCTGTCTGTTTAAACATTGGTACAGACTAGACATTCCATTATTTTTAGGCAGGAATAATTTTTTTTTTTTGCTTCTCCCAGTTCTGTTTGAGGAGGTCATGTGGCACTGCTGACCTGTGTGGTAGAGAAGGACTTAATCCCAGCACGCCTCTCTCCACATGCTGCAAACCTTTCAAAGGTTATTCTGTCACTTTGTCATCTCCGCCTATCCCAGCGTTCCAAGAGTGTCAATTTGTCACTGTGGTCATATTTTACAGGCCTACCTGGAGTAATGTCGGATTTCTCATATAAATTGTCAAAACCAAACTACCAACTATGACAAAATAGAACATTAAGAAACATATTGCACTTGCTCCATAAGAGAGGCAAGCGTTTTTCTAATACTTGGCTCACAGTGTAATAGGTTTAGGATATTACTAAGAATGCATAATCAACATACTGTGTATAACACAGTAGGGCTTATCTATACAGCTGGAAGAAACCACATTTGGGGTAATTAGCACATATGCATCTATGTGCACATTTAACCCAGTATTTTCATGCTCAGACTCATTCATATAATAAATGACATGCTTGATGTAGATCCTACAAAACATCATCAAGCTAAGAAGGCTACATGATATATAAAACAGCCTCTGGTTCTGTTTCTATTTTTTATGTCCACTACTAAAGCCCATCTTAAAGTGGTTATAAACCTGAAAAAAAACCCAAAAAACAAAACAAACCCTGTAAGATAAAGGCAGAATGAGCAAGTATGCATCGTATACATACTGCTGTGACCGGCGACATGTCTCCCGGAATTATTTCCAGGTTTGCCGGCTCCGGCACTGTGACTGGCTGGAGCTGTGATGACGTCACTTCCGCGCATGCATGTGGGTCACCGGTCACGGCACGCTGCTGATAAAACGGCATGAGCTAGTCGTTTCTTCAGTACGCATGCGCCGATGATGTTGGAGCAAGCGTATATGGTAAGTATTTCCTAAACCGTGCAGGTTTAGGAGGTATTTTTAGTACCTACAGGTAAGCCTTATTATAGGCTTACCTGTAGGCACAAGTGGTGTAACAGGGTTTACAACAACTTTAATTTGTTTTGTATAAAACTGAAATCATTCCCAGTTTTCTTTTTCACTTTTAGTTAGATTTTTTTATCTAGTACCTTCCTTACTTTGCTTTTTATATATGTACGCTATATTACCAAAAGTATTGGGATGCCTGCTTTACACGCACATGAACTTTAATGGCATCCCAGTCTTAGTCTGTAGGGTTCAATATTGAGTTGGTCTACCCTTTACAGCTATAACAGCTACTCCATAGTTACTACTCCACAAGGGTTAGGAGCGTGTCTATGGGAATGTTTGCCCATTCCACAGAAGCGCATTTGTAAGGTCAGGCACTGATGTTGGACAAGAAGGTCTGGCTTGCAGTATCCACTCTAATTCATCCCAAAGGTGTTCTATCAGGTTGAGATCAGGACTCTGTGCAGGCCAGTCACGTTTCCCCACCCCAAACTCGCTCATCCATGTCTTTATGGACCTTGCTTTGTGCACTGGTCTGAATCATTTGGAGGAGGGGGGATTATGGTGTGGTGTTGTTTTTAAGGGGTTGGGCTTGGCCCCTTAGTTCCAGTGAAGGGGAACTAAGGTGTCAGCATACACATTTTGGACAATTTCATGCTCCCAATTTTGTGAGAACAATTTGGGGATGGCCCCTTCCTTTTCCAACATGACTGCATATCAGTGCACAAGCAAGGTCCATAAAGACATGGATGAGTGAATTTGGGGTGAGGGAACTTGACTGGCATGCACGGAGTCCTGAGCTCAACCTGATAGAACACCTTTGGGATGAATTACAGAGGAGACTGCTAGCCAGGTCTTCTCATCCACATCAGTGCCTGACCTCACAAATGTGCTTCTGGAAGAATGGACAAACATTCCCATAGACACACTCCTAAACCTTGTGGAAAGCCTTGCCAGAAGAGTTGAAGCTGTTCAAGTTGCAAAGGGTGGGCCAACTCAATAGTCTTGACTAAGACTGGGATGCCAGTAAAGTTCATGTGTGTGTAAAGGCAAGCGTCCCAATACTTTTGGTAATATAGTGTATTTTTTCTTTCTATCTATCTAATTCACAGTGAGTCTTGCAGCTTTACACTTACACAGAGAGTGAGGCAGTTGTCATTGGGTTATCACTGAAACTCTGTATATATGCTAAATTTTGAAATCGGAAGGCATCATCTCACTTTCCCCTACCTTGAATATCCAGGCCACTCACACTTTACCTATGGTGCACTCTCCCAATTTCCCATGTCTCTTTATGACTTCTGGCCTCCATGGCCACCACATAGTATTCTATGGCTATATACAGGATATTGTCTATGAATATACTCCTTGACTGCATTCCTTTTATTTACAGAGGCTTTTAGACAGTGGCCAGCACCATTACACATACAGCCCAGGGTCATGAGCTTGTTATTTACAGCTTGGAATACTGAGTGTAGCAGTTATCAGTAAGTCATATACAGCCCAGGGAACATTGTGGAGTGGTATACATGTCATATATAGTCCGGGTCAGGGGCCCACACTTGGATGATCTCCTCTTTGAAGGACCTCATGGAATCCATTTATTTCTAAAAAATATAATATATTCAATCTTATATACTCATCCATCTTGGAATAGCATATTCCTTATATATGAGCTCTTACCAATCACTAGATATAAGAGTAAGACATTTTTATTTCTAATTTTATTTTTATTTTCATTTTTTTTATTCCATTACACTTTATGTTATGTCTGGCTATTTGTTTTTATGATTTTATTTGTTTCAACCATTTCTGCCAGTCAGTGGTGGGACAAGTTCATCCAAAGCCCAGGGCAAGCCTGCCACCCCCACCCCTCCCAAAAAAAATATTGCCCCTCTACCATATTACTTTTACAGCACAAACCCCCAGAATCCTCCTTCTTCTCCCACCCCTTTTCTTCCCAACACAAATCCCCCCCAAATCACCACTCCTAGCACACCTCCCAAATTTACCCTACTAGAACAATTCTTACCCCTGATGCCCCCCCCCAAACTCCCCTTCTCAACACAAATCCCCTCCCCCCAGCATCCCTGTGGTGCCCCCTTACCTCACATGATACCACAGTACCCATGGCAGCCGTCCCTCCTGCCCACCCCTTGTCCCAGCCCTGCTGCCATTTGTCAATAGCCTTATATTTGTCCCCCATTCACTATTATTCCATATGTATGGCCGCTCTGGGACCTGTTGTCCCACGGCACTACCATATAAATAGCATCATCCGGGCACTCCCACCCCAGGCCAATAGAAGGAGCCGTAGCTCCGAGCATGTAGCCTGCTAGTCTTCTTCTCTCCCTCTCTGTGGACGTTCCCCTGGATGTACTCCTGTGACCTGTGATGTCATCCATGAGTGTCTGACGCTGGTTTTGGCTCCCCCTGGTGGCCACAGGACATGCAGAGCGACTGGAATTAACACACAGCCACACACAGTGACCAGACCCGGATCCAGGGACCTCCAGACGGACTTCACACATTTGTACAGATGGGCCTTCTATGTTTTTACCTCTTGTAAGTGAATCTCTGTTACCTTGCCATTAAAGCAGCTTTTAATACTACACTCAGGTGGTGCTTCCTGGCGCTTTCTCCTCTTTATCTTCCTCTATACAGAATCATCTTTCTGAGGATAGCAGCCGCTGATGCCCTTCCATTATTATTATTTTTTAATTCTTCTAATCCCCTTATCTGGATACTTTTAACCCCCGAATCCCTGACCTTATCATGGACTATGACTGATGAACTGTGATTTTTCTTATTCATATCCACCTGTATTTGTGCTGATAGTTACTGTTACCCTTTGACTAGATATAAGAGTGGTGGACTTTTTGCAATTGCCCCACCTGACTACTCTTGGTCTTCTGTGGGCCTATGAGTTGACCTCCATGCCGGGACTCTTGAGATGCATCATAGCTTTTTTTGGTCTTATACCTGGTCATTTATGTCTGTTCTCACCATATTATTTCCTGATGAAGACTTCTTAGTCAAAACGCGCTGGGTAATAATTGGTGGTTACAAAATAGACTCAGCATATGTCATTCTTGTTTTTGTATAATTTTTATTTTTATTGCAAAACAGATTGGGCAATGGACTGTATAGACCAGGACAATTTTATCTTATCGTTTAAATAAACTTTTGTATTTTTATAAAACCTTTTGGGTTGTATATAATTGCTGCAACAAAATCCCATGGGAGATACCTTTGTTTGTTTCCAATTTGTCAAGGGATGCAGCAGCTCTATAACCCCTGTTACACTCACCACCTTTGTTTTTGACTATATAGTCCACTGTGCCATTACCTTGCAGTACTGTCCCCACCCCCCAAGTCCTCTGGGATTCTGGTTGAGTTTGAAGGGGTGGGGGGTCAGCCTGTCAGTGCTCAGACCATACCCTCTTCTAAAGCCTCTTCTAAAGATGATGCACAAGAATCATACTGGATACTGGAGAGTTTAATAAAAGACCACATAGACGAGTTCTTTTGGAAAAAAATATTTTAAGCAACAGACAGCATGTATTTATGAAAGACAGAAGTCTTCTGTTTATGAGGAGGTAAGTAAAACCTTGGACAGAGGGGTGGCTGTGGACATGGTATACCTGGACTTTGCAAAAGTGTTAGACACAGTTCTCCACACACGTCTCATGTGTAAGGTAAAGTCTACAGGCTTGGAAAGATCAATTTGTAAATGGATAGAAAACTGGCTAAAAGACAGAATTCAGAGAGTGGTGGGTAAAGACTCGAACTCTGAATGGTCTAAGGTTATCAGTGGTGTAACCCAAGGTTCAGTGCTGGGACCCTTACTTTTTAATAACTTTATAAATGATGTTGGGTCTGGAATTAAAAGTAACATTTCTGTCTTTGCAGATGACACTAAGCTATGCAGTGGAATAGCGTCCTTACAGGATGTCTCCAATTTACAAGCCAACTTCAATGCACTTTCTAATTGGGCAACTAAGTTATGCACTTGGGGCTAAGAATATGCATGCATCATACATACTAGGGGGAGTACAACTGGGGGAATCAATAGTGGAGAAGGATCTGGGGGTTTTGGTAGATCATAAGCTCAATAATAGCATGCAATGCCAAGCTGCAGTTTGGAGCAAAGTCCTTTCATGTATTAAGAGAGATAGGGACTCCAGAGAGAGAGAGATATCATTTTACCCCTGTACAAATCATTAGTAAGACCTCATCTGGAATATGTAGTTCAGTTTTGGGCACCAGTTCTCAAAAAGGATATCGGGGAACTGGAGAAAGTGCTGCTGAGAAGGGCAACCAAACTGATAAGAGCCATGGAGGAGCTCAGCTATGAGGAAAGATTAGAGGAACTGTATCAATTCCCTCTTGAGAAGAGGAGATTAAGGGGGGATATGATCAACATGTACAAAGACATAAATGGTCCATATCGTGAACTTGGTGTTGAGTTATTCACTTTAAGGTCATCACAGAGGACTAGGGGGCACTCTTTACGTCTAGAGGAAAAAAGATTTCATCTCCAAATACAGAAAGGTTACTTCACAGTAATGCCCTGTACACACGGTTGGAATTTCCGACAGACAAAGTCCGATGGGAGCTTTTCATTATATATTCCGACCGTGTGTATGCCCCATCGGACTTTTTATGTTCAAAATTCAGACAGACTTAGATAGAGAACATGTTCTATATTTTTCCGATGGAACAAATTCCTATCAGGAAAACCGCTCGTCTGTATGCTGTTCCAACTACCAAAAATGACACATGCTCTGAAGCAAGTACGAGACGTCGTACGTGTTGTCCCGTCGTACGTGTTGTACGTCACCACGTTCTTGACGGTCCGAATTTGGTGCGACCGTATGTATGCAAGACAGCTTGAGTGGAATTCCGTTGGAAAAACCTTCAGAGTTTATTCCAACAGCAAAACCGGTCGTGTGTACAGGGCATTAGAGCTGTGAAAATGTGCAATAGTCTCCCTCCAGAGGTAGTTCTGGCAAGCTCAGTCGATTGCTTTAAAAAGGCCTGTATTCTTTCCTTAATGTACAGAAGATAACTGGGTACTAACATTTATAGGTAAAGTTGATCCACAGAAAATCCGATTGCTTCTCGGGGGATCAGGAAGGAATTTTTTCCTTGCTATAGCAAATTGGAGCATGCTTTGCTGGGGTCTTTGCCTTCCTCTGGATCAATTGTGGGTGTAGGTTTGTGTATATAGGATTGTATTTTTTATTTTTTTGGTTGAACTTGATAGTCTTTTTTCAACCTGACTAACTATGTAACTATGTAACAAGAAAGCCCAGCAGACAAGCAGACTAAGGACATGGATTACTGGAACCATGTCCTGGGGTCTGATGAGACCCAGATAAACGTATTTGGTTCAGATGGTGTCAAGCGTGTGTGGCGGCAACCAGGTGAGGAGTACAAAGACAAGTATGTCTTGCCTACAGTCAAGCATGGTGGTAGGAGTGTCATGGTCTGGGGCTGCATGAGTGCTTCCGGCACTGGGGAGCTACAGTTCATTGTGGGAACCATGAATGCCAACATGTACTGTGACATATTGAAGCCGAGCATGATCCCCTCCATTCGGAGACAGGGCCGCAGGGCAGTATACCAACATAATAATGACCCCAAACACACCTCCAAGATGACCACTGCCTTGCTAAAGAAACTGAGGGTAAAGGGGATGGACTGGCCAAACATGTCCCCAGACCTAAACAATATTGAGCATCTGTGGGGCATCCTCAAACAGAAGGTGGAGGAGCGCAAGGTCTCTAACATCCACCAGCTCTGTGATGTCGTTATGGAGGAGTGGAAGAGGACTCCAGTGGCAACCTGTGAAGCTCTGGTGAACTCCATGCCCAAGAGGGGTAAGGCAGCACTGGTAAACAATGGTGGTCACACAAAATATTGACACTTTGGGCCCAATTTGGACATTTTCACTTAGGGGTGTACTCACTTTTGTTGCCAGCGTACATTAATTGCTGTGTGTTGAGTTATTTTGAGGGGAAAGCAAATTTACACTGTTATACAAACTGTAAACGTACTACTTTACATTGTAGCAAAGTGTAATTTCCTTAGTGTTGTCACATGAAAACATATAATAAAATATTTACAAAAATGTGAGGGGTGAAATACTTTTGTGAAATACTGTATGTAACAGTTTTATATATTGTTCTGCACCCAATATCACAAAGTATAAGGAGCATGCAAAGTACAAGAGGAATATAGAGGGAGAGAGTGGTGTGTCAGCCCCTTTTCCTCTCTGTATTCCTCTTGCTCAGTTTGTCTCGGAAAGGTGCTCTGAGCCAAGATAAGCTACAGTTCAATGAATCCCTCCCCTTCCAAGCTGTTGTCAGATTTGCCGTGGAGGGGAACAAGCCAGACTTTATAACTAGATTTTGGATGCACATAGCTACATGAGAAAAATACCACATGCACTATTTTGCTGATACTATTCTATATTTCCATCAGCTTCAGGCTATAATAATAAGAGGAGAAGGCTATAAAAAGCATATGGCTCCTATGTACATCTGGTACTCAGAAAGAGGGATGAGGGACTTGGCTAATACTTGTATGACCTGCTTTAGATCCTTTACTCATATAAAACTAGTTCATTGTTAATAAAACTCTTATGGAAATAAAAGATTCATTAAAAAAATATATTTTTATAATTTAAAATGCATTAGATCATCCAATATTCACCAACATCTGCTATGAATTGATCAGATCTTAAGCAGATCTTGGTCCTTGTGCATGACTTTGTTCATCTCTATTTTCAGCTCATTAGATTGATGTCCCATTGAGTCATTGGTTGGTGCTCATCTTCTGTATACAGAATATGACAGTATAATAAAATTCAGTATTTGGGAGTCTTTCACCATATGTGATGAAAAATTTGTTCTATGCCAGTTTTAGTGTCTCCTTTTACTTTGCCAAAAATAAGCCCAAACAATTGGATAAATAATCAAAATAATTTCTGCATTAGGACTGCAGTCAGCAAGAGACTTGACTCTTTAGTCCGTGATGTGCTTCTATTGCTAAAGTTCTCTTTTACTTGCAAAAAATGCTGAGATATGTAGTGCAACAAGATAAAAAGTCTGAGCCCATTATGTTATTCTGTCATAACACATAGTAGTGACCAGGGCTTTTTTTCTCAGAGAATAAGTGCAGGAACCCTCCCCTTCTAGGTCACCCCTTGTCTCCGCCCCCTACCCACCTCCGAGCACCGTCCCTTGGTTCCACCCTCCCTACCCACCTCCCAGTACCACCCCTTGTAGAGAATACAGAACCAAGTATCATTTTGTGGCGCTAAATGATTTGTATAGAATTTGTTAGCAGCAAAATAGATTCCCTGCAGCCAGCAACAATAGATACCCCAGCAACAATAGTTCCCTCACACAACCCAGCCCCCCACAACTAAAATTCACCCCAGCATTAATAGACCCTCCAGCAGCCAGCAACAATAGACATCTCTCTCAACAGTAGATTCCTCTCAGCAACAACTTACCCCCAGGAATATAAAACCCCCTCCCAGCAACAATAGATCCTCCACCAGCAACAATAGACCCCCACGCAAAAATAGAACCCCACCAGTGTAGTCGCTATAGACTTTAGATCCCCCAGCAGCGATCATCAATAGACCCTCCAGCACATCCCCAGCACCCCTTGCCATTACATAAATTTAGTGCTGGGGGTGCCGGAACTGCGTTCCCCCACGTTCCCCCTGAAAAAAAGCCCTGGTAGTGACACGGGCAAGTAGCTAGCTTTTACTGTACTCTTCTTACCATATGACCTAAAGTAGTGCAATTGAAATTGATGTGATTTGGTTTGTAGTAACTCACCCTGCCTAGCTACTAGGAATTATAATTAGAACAATTATATTGCAATGACATTTCCTGCATAATCATATCTGCAGTTTATTCTAGTTCTCAGTTCTGTATTTCACTTTCACCATAAGCAGTGTTGTCATTTTTTTAAAATCCCAGTTATTTGCACATCTAAAATTAGCTGAAAAAAGGAGATCTTATTATTATTGGATTTTATCCCAGACAGTGACATGTGCCGTAAGTTTCTCTGGTTATACACATGTATTAAATAAAACTTTACTACATCCAGGCCGAGCCATAGATAGCACACTAATGGGATGTAGTGTTAAAAAATTTTTATAACTACAGGTGAGAGATACTGAGGTCGATTTGCTAAAGAGAATGTTCACAAAAAAGAAAAAAGATTCATTTCAATTATCTGATTGCAAATAAGCAGGAATTTGCTCTTCATATGATTTGAAGATTGAAGTAAATCTTCACTCTTTTTTGTGTAAACACTCTCAAGTCCTTTAGTAAATCAGCCAGACTGTAAGCATTATAGCTGGGGTAGCCACAAAAACAACCATAGTTTATAGGAATTTACACAACTCCATAATACATAGACAATCTGGATAACCTGTACACTGAATTAAATGGTGGTTGCAATTTTGATGGGACTGGACAATATTTTGATCCCCTGTCATCTCATAATTACAGAAAATACCTTTATTGGATATGTTTCAGTTATAAAGCCTGTTGGCTACATTAGATATCTTGTTTTCTTTGAGAAGTATATACTTTTTTTAAACTTAGTTTATTGAAAACAATGCACATAATAATTACACTTGTCAAACCAATACAGAGGCGAAGTACTGTCCAACAAATAGCATATACCAAGGGAATTGTGACAGCACTAGTGTATCAAAGCTTGTAAATTTTGTACATACCAGAGCAACAAATAGGTACATCCACGTATATGCACAATCAGAAAAATCAAACAGGAAGGAAGAACTTACATTAAACAAATAACAAAAAAAATAAATAAATAAATAAAACAGAGTAAGCAATCAGGCATAATAATACTGCACTCATGTATGTTATTAGCCTGAACGTGTCCACCTAGGTGCCCATAATGAGAATGATATTAGGGGTGTTTATTAAATGCTTAATGCTGAATTTTAGGAATGGCAATTGAAATGGAAACATACTTGAAGCTTTAAGGTATAGGGCACCAGACAGCCACACCATACATTCCTGAACAAAACGGTGTAGCTGGAAGAAAAAATTACCGTCTTATAGAAATGGCCAGGTGCATGCTGTTAGAAGCCAACCTACCTAACAAGTACTGGAGAGAAGCAATCATGACTGAAACATACCTTCAGAATATATTACCATCAAAAGCCATTAAAAGCAAATCATTTGAAATGTGGCATTGATCAAAGCCGAGCATAGGGCACATTAAAGTGTTTGGATGTAAATCATATGCTTATATCCCAAGCAAGAAGAGAAGTTGGAGAACACAGGCAGAAAGGGAATTTTGTTGGGCTACAACAAAGTAACTGGTATAGAATCATCTACCCAAGGACTGACTACATGTCAATAAGCAACAGTGTTTATTTAGACGAGAGCTCATCATCAAAAACAATGATCTCTGAAAACTGTGAGGTGAATCTGCCCACTGAACTAGCAAGAGAATCTGGCCAAAATGAGGCCACAAAGGAGTCAGAGCAAGAAGTGGAGCTCTTAATAAATAAGTTAAGTTCCCTACTAGATCCTGCTGAACAGCCTGAAATTAGAAGATCCACAGAAGCAACAATGGGAATACCACCCTGCGAGCAATCATATGGTGCTAAGATACATACCATACGTGAACCAACATCCATAGACATAAAAAAATGACCAAATAGTGAAGCCAATAAATGGAATAAGGCAGTGGAAGAAGAAATGAAATCACTTAAGGTAGACAAAACCTGAATACTCACAGAACTCAACTCTAACCGCAAAACTATAGAAAGCAAGTGCAATTTTAAAGTGAAGCTTGATTCTGAAGGAAATATCTACAAATATAAGGCCATATTAGCCGCCAAGGAATACTTCCAGTAATTTGGAGAAGATTACAATGAAACATTCACTGCCGTCGTATTTATTTATTTCAGGTACTTATATGGCGCTGTCAATTTATGCAGTGCTTTACATATATTGTACATTCACATCAGTCCCTACCCTCAAGGAGCTTACAATCTAAGGTCCCTAACTCACATTCATACATACTAGGGACAATTTAGACAGGATCCAATTAACCTACCAGCATGTCTTTGGCGTGTGGGAGGAAACCAGAGTACCCGGAGGAAACCCACGCAGGCACAAGGAGAACATGCAAACTCCAGGCAGGTAGTGTCGTGGTTGGGATTCGAACCAGCGACCCTTCTTACTGCTAGGCGAGAGTGCTACCCACTACACCACTGTGCCGCCCAAATATTATTATCCAATAGTATTATGCTGGTGTTTATACAGGCTGTATGGATTCCAGGCTGGCAGCTTCTATATACCGAAGGATTTACACAGTTTCCTTGGTTTGCAATGTAAATAAATGGGTCTTAGATTGTAGTATTCCACCACTAATTATTAGACCTGGTACACATTCATTCCATTGTAAAATTAGGTGAAAGACTATACAACAAGGCCAGTGTGTTTCAGGAGTCAAGACTTACCCCCTTCATCAGGGCTTATGCAAAGGAAGCAAGTATACAGACTTGATTGAGGATACAATATACATATGGTATTTTGACCAACTGAGTAATAAAGCATAGTGTATATCAGCAGCTGCTTTGAGACCCTGTAAGGCAGTGTCGCAATTGTATATGCTATATAATTATTTTTTTATTTGCTATTTTTTTTCCCCACAAACCTGCAGTTACCATTTAACTTTAAATCTGCTTTAAAAAACACCAGTTCAAATGTTCATACATTCTCCCAACACTGCCACAGTATACTAATCAGTGGCAAAAATGTTCTACTGGCCATGTGTAACCACATCCTGTGGTAGCAGCCAGTGTCCTCATATGTATCGTACATACGTGCAATCTAATTGTATCATGATTTAATAAACATTTCAGTCAGACCATATATGAAGAAAAAGTTATATAAAAAGACGAGAACAGACGGTACCTCGAAATCTCAGAAAATTCAGTATGATTTCCATTTTATCAGAGGGGATCTCTGCTGACGTGCTGTACCATAATGTGTTTGACAGATGTAAATGCAGGGTATAATCACTCCTAGTGGAGAAATCAGAAGTGTTCATGTTTAGGCCATGTTTAGGTCACAATGTAACTGTTTTAGTATTGGTAGTATTACTCAGGTTTAGAATTTCTCTGCTTTTTTATGCTGCTCCCCAAATTCCTCTTGTTACTTGTGCCAATTACACCACAGGGAGGATGAGGAATTGAAATAACTGATAGACAGCACACAAATAAATGAATGAGGTAATACCCCTTCTATTAACTCAAAAAAGTGTTTATTGGTAAGGGGACTTTACATGAGAAATCCTATTCACTTCTTGCCTCCATGAACATATTATATCGTAAGTAATTTCAAAACTTTGCAATGAGGACCCAGGCATTCATTTATTTAATGTATTTATTTAAAAACATGACTGTAATTCCAATTTAAAGGAAGTAGGTATAAATACAAATGGCCTTTCCAACCTGATTGTTCAAACTCTGAACGAGTATAAATAGTTGCAGGTGCAGTGTTAATTTTGTCGACTAAAACCGACTAAAAAATTTTAGTCGACTAACTTAATACCATTTTAGTCGACTAAAATACGACTAAAACTAAAACAATTGAGATGACTAATATACAACTAAAACTAAAATGCCATTTTAGTCAAAAGACTAAGACTGAAACTACATAGAAATTTGATGTCAAAATTAATACTGGTCTGTAGTGAATGTTCATACCTCAATACCATAAATAATAACATATTAGATTTTTCACTTCAGCAGTATAACCCATTAGATTTTAGGTGACTAAAATGAGTTTTAGTTGACTAAAATTATTTTAGTCGACTAAAATGTACTGGATATTTTAGTTGACTAAAATGTAGGACATTTTAGTCGAGTAAAATGTCCTGGAGATTTAGTCGACTAAATATGACTAAAACTAAAACAATTGTAGAAGACTAAAATGGGACTAAAATGCCATTTTAGACCTAAGACTAAAACTAAAACTGAATCAAAATTTGCTGCCAAAATTAACACTGTACAGGTGTCCTATGTGTTTCAGTTTTCAGCAGGTTAGGTAAAATGCTGTGATCTTTTCAGTAGTTTTAATTAAAAATAAAGACAATAACGTGATTTTTTTTATTTAGAAAGGGTTACAATGGGGCTCTTAAAGCAAAATAAGCATTTGAATATACAATTAAAATAACTATATGGGTAATGGTTTACTTGGCAATGGATTTGCAATTTTGCCTAGCCAATCTTGAGATTCAGGTAGCAAATCCCCTACCCTTGATATCATTGCAGCAGCAGTAGCTTGGTCAAGAACAGTGGGTTAAATCAAAGAAACAACTTTCTGATTGGGCAATGAAGACGCAGAGCCACACTAATAAGGTCATCCCTCTGTTCATTTTGCACATGTGCACTTCAGTAGAATCTGATTGTCCCCTCCCTCTGTAGCCTGAGTGTTTTTGTACAGGGGATTGCAACAGGGTAATATCAAGACAAATGCTACTACTTGTACTTCAGGCCTTTGGACAGTTTTCTTTACTATCTTCAAAATACATCTGTTTTCCCTCTTACCTAACACTCTGGTGGAATTGAAAGACACATGAGAAAATGTTTTCCTTGCTCCTGTCACTATTATAAACCATAAAAATAAAGTAATGTATGTCTGGGTACCATAGTTCAAGTTACTTGTGTACGAAAATTATGTTCACTTACACCTCTGCCACTAAAATTAAACAAGTCATCCTTAACGGAAATTGTCTGGCAAATGTTTTCTGTTTCCTGACTCCAGTACATCATGGGAAATAATACTATCAGTGTAAAGTGCACACTTTTCTGATATCAGATTGATTCTGTTGTCTGCTCAATGAACGGTGTCAGTAAAGAACCTTCATAAACTCTCACACATTGTGACATGTGCATGAGATTTCAAATGTTTTCTATCATTTGTAATGACATCTATCAGGGCACAATATGGAACTCTATTCTAGCTTCAGTGACAATGCTGTAAAAGAAAACTGCAAAAAAAAAAAAACACAAAAAAAAACCCACACACGCACTTTCAAACAATTACATTTTTTTCCCAATAACTTATTTGGCACTGGTTATCATTTTCACTAATTTCTGCCCAGCTAATAAATTAGTCGGATAATTAAAACTAGATTAGATAGAGAGAAAGAGGGAGAGAGAGGGAGAGGGGGAGAGAGAGAGAGAGAGAGAGAGACATCAGAGAGGGAGAGATTTTGCAGCTCCATTTACACTAAATTAAAAGGAAACCACCAGGCAGAATTACTAGGATTTAAAAAGACTTGGGTCACCTTTGACCACCACAAGAAGAGCAAAAATAGGGTGCCCATAGTGTCACTGCAAACAATGGCCAAATTGTGGTAATAGTGGAATGGGGCTTAAAGGGGTATGGTCAAATAAAACCCATAACTACTTGCTGTACAATATAGTGTATATAGTTCAGAAGTCTGCAATACTCAGAATACAAGGGTTAGGAGTGTGTAAGGCACATCATTTAGGGATCAGATGTACATAAAGCACAGTGTGCAGCGGTCAGGAGTATGTAATGGACAGAGTGCAGGGGTCATGAGTGCCTAATGCACCATGTGTAGGGGTCAGGAGTGTATAGCACACAGAGTGCAGGTGTCAGGAGTGCATAATGCACAGTGTGCCTGGGTCAGGAGCATTTAGTGCACATTGTGCATGGGGTCAGGAGTGCATAAAGCACAAATTGCAGGGGCAAGAGGTGTGTAATGTGCAGAGTGCAGCAGTCAGGATTGCATAATACAAACAGTTTGGGGATTGGGGGCATGTCATGCGCAGAGTGCAAAGTTCAGGGACATGTCATGCACAGAGTGCAGGGGTCAGGAGTATGTAATGCACAGAATTCAGGAATCAGGAGCACATAACACAGAGAATTCAGGAGTCAGAGGTACGTACAGAGTGCAGGGCTCAGGGAAGTTCAAAAGTCCCCTGCAAGTAATACTCTCCCTCTCCTTTCCCTCTTAGCAAAAAATATACCCTCCCACCCCAAGTAAATCCAGCACTAATCTGCAAGCTCACCCCTCCCAGCACAAATTCCCTCCGCAAGCCAAAATTCTCTCCAATACTCCAATAAAAAAGGCAAAAATTACCCCCTCCTTCCAGTTCAAACCTCCCCCAGTGCTGAAATCTCCCCTCCCAGCACAAATCTTCACTCCCCCAAATATACCTTTCAGCACTTAGACCTTTATTCTCTTCGCTTAAAGCGTAACTCTACTTTTGTTGAGAAAAAAACATTCCCCCCCCGGGTGCTCTATGTACATTGCAAGGATTATAACAACCTTTGATGAAGATTCCTACCTTTTGTTATTCTGAAGAAATCCCTGTTTGTTCCTCTGTGCCTCTGTTCTAAATGGGTCTAATGGGAGTGGTTTCATAATTATCTGTCATCTGTGCAGCTTTAGAGTACTAATGAGGAAATTTGCTGGGCCTGCATCCGTTTAGACGTGTTCCTATTGAAAGTATCTCTCTAAAAATGAAATTTTTGTTGCAGGGGATGCCTGAAATCTGACTTGTATCTTAGGCAGACTGTAAAATTTCTATATCCTAAAGTAAAGTTATTGCTCTGCTTTTTTTTGTGTAGTCAGCAAAAACTGAGATTGAGCTATTTATCCCACCCAACAAAAATCCAGGCCTGTAATATCAAGGGTTGAAGAAGTATGCTGTTGATACTGAACTTATACCTCCTGTGACATTTCCAATCAAGGAGAGCTGATGTCAGACTTAGAGACTTCAGAACCTTTGTCACATCCCCTTTGTAGGTTGTGCAGTAAGGAACATTTGTTTAACTGTCTTATGCCCTGTATACACGGTCGGATTTTCCAACGGAAAATGTGTGATAGGACCTTGTTGTCGGAAATTCCGACTGTGTGTGGGCTCCATCACACATTTTCCATTGGAATTTCTGACACACAAAGTTTGGGAGCTTGCTATAAAATTTTCCGACAACAAAATCCCTTGTCGGAAATTCTGATCATGTGTACACAAATCCGACGCACAAAGTGCCACACATGCTCACAATAAATTAAGAGATGAAATCTATTGGCTACTGCCCCGTTTATAGTCCCGACGTACGTGTTTTATACGTCACCGCGTTCAGAATGATCAGATTTTCCGACAACTTTGTGTGACCGTGTGTATGCAAGACAAGTTTGAACCAACATCCGTCAGAAAAAATCCATGGATTTTGTTGGCGGAATGTCCGATCAATGTCCGACCGTGTGTACAGGGCATAAGTACTGTAGTGTAGATTTATTGACATCAGAGCTTCTGGTCATCCCAGTCAGCATCAGCACTAAAATGAACGCTGTATGCCTAACACAGTCTCAGGTGGTAAAAATCCCATACTGTTGCTTCAGTTATAAACTCACACGATAGCTGTTTGTAGTTAAAAGAAGCAAAAAAACCCCAAAAACGTTTAGGTAAGTTTGCATAGTGTGCAGGAGTACTATTAATTATGTTAGAATATAAAATAATAAAATATTGCTTTTACAACTCTTGCTTTATTCGTTTTTACTGATTACTAGACTACCTCCTTCAACACTTGCATGCTGTGTCATTAGAAGGACTGGGAGGGCTTCACAGGTGTGCACAGCCTATTGCATTAGGGTGTGTACCCCAAAGCTCAAACACATATGTGGGTGTGCATGTGTATATGCAGTATACTGACGGTGTGAGTAGAGCAGTGGATGGTGTCATTAGGGCAGCGATTGGTGTCAGTAGGACAGTGGACGTTGTCAGTAGTTTTTATTTTTATTATTTTATTTTTTACAATTGTATTTTTTAAATTATTTTTTTTACAATTTTTTTTAAGAGCCCTGTTAGGGAGTGAAAAATCAGGGGTCTACACAGGGGGAATCGGTGCCACACAGGTTGATTAGGGCATGCCCATGCACACCTGACACACCCTGTGTGCACACCTATGAAGATCTTAGAAATTACATTGAGGCTCTGAGGTCTGAGATGCTGAAAAATCACCTGTGAATAAAGAGTGGAAAAATGAATGTTAAAAGTTAATTCTCTGCACTAATGCCCCTCTCTTCCCGTTCTGTCCACAGTAGTGCTCCCTTGTAGTGTAATGACTATGCTGGCAGCAATCCTGCTACATGTTCTTGATTTGGACATACTTTATGTGAAGATAAATAGCAAAAAGGAGGGCACCAAAGACCTCGTCAAAATTTTGCTATGGGGCCCCATGTTCTGTAGTTTTTCCCCATAACTGGCTCAAAAATAAACAATAAATAAGGAAGTAAAAATGAATATATACAAGTTCAGAGACAGGTTTGAGCGTAGGTAGATGGGTTTGTTCTGTAAAATAAACATGTGCTTATTCACGCACGTACACATACTTATTGGCACACCCTAACACATTATTCTGTGTTCAAATGTTTGGACACCCCTGGTAAAGTTATACATTTTATTATTTTGCTTTTTAAAAAGACTGCAGCACCACATGTGCAGAAAACAGATTTTTGTAAATGCAAATTCATATTTCTTATTTATTTTCTGAATTGAGAAAAGGTAAAATGTAGCATTTGTATAAGTCTGTGCACCCTCTAAGTCAGTAATTACCCCGCTGGCAGAAATGACAGTTTCCAAATGCTTCCTGTGGCCAGCTACTAGTTTTACTTGTGGAATTGTGCTTTGTCCTCTCTGGTGAATGCTTCTATTTCAGAAATACAGTCTTCATGCAGGTTTAAGGTCTACCAAAAGATCTTCTTTGAATAGCATTAAAATCCGGAGGCTGTGATATTCATTGTTAGATATTTTACCCACATAAAGATATACTTATTACCGAGGAAAAACTAGCATATAACAGTCTATCATTATGTTGCTGCAGCAGTGTTTTTTTAACAGCTAGACAGTGCTATACTGCTTGTTAATGATTAGCATGGCGAATCCTGTCTTCCTCAGCAGTCTTTTAAACAGTAATCCCTCATTCCCACCTAATGGTCTTCAGAGCTCCTCCTCTCCTATTGTCCTATCCATTTTTACCTGCCAATATTGTTTGATGACTGAGCTGATGTGCTTCCCTGTCCCGCTTGTCAGCAGGTAGATGTAGTCAGCAGCTATGGAATTTACAATCTATCTATCTATCTATATATAGAGATATATAGAGATATATCTATATAGTATATATTTGGAGGAAATAAACCCTTAAATACAAAGTATATACAGTGAGGGAAAAAAGTATTTGATCCCCTGCTGATTTTGTACGTTTGCCCACTGATAAAGAAATGATGAGTCTATAATTTTAATAAATAGTAAGAAGAGCCGGCAAAACTGTAATCCTTGAAGTGTCGTTTATTGGTACATCAGAGTGACAGTAAAACCATAGCTCTGATGCTTTTTGGCAATAGCCTTAGTCGGAGCTAGTTTGAAACAATTATGGCAGGATATATATATCCACTTGACCACTGGACACTTAAACCCCCTTAATAACCAGACCAATTTTCAGCTTTCGGTGCTCTCACATTTTGAATGACAATTACTCAGTCATGCAACACTGTACCTATATGAAATTTTTGTCCTTTTTTTCACACAAATAGAGCTTTCTTTTGGTGGTATTTAATCACCACTGGGTTCTTTATTTTTTGTGCTATAAAAGAAAAAAGACCGAAAATTCTGTAAAAAAATGCATTTTTCTTAGCTTCTGTTATAAAATTTTGCAAATTAGTAATTTTTCTTCATATATTTTGGCCAAAATTTATACCGCTACATATCTTTGGTAAAAATAACCCAAATCGGGTTGGATATTATTTGGTCTTTGTGAAAGTTATAGAGTCCAAAAGCTATGGGACCAATATCTGAAAATTGATCACACCTGAAGTACTGACGGCCTATCTAATTTCTTGAGACCCTAACTTGCCAGAAAAGTACAAATACCCCCCAAATTACCCCTTTTTGGAAAGAAGACATTCCAAGGTATTTAGAAAGATGCATGATGAGTTTTTTGAAGTTGTCATTTTTTCCCACAATTCTTTGCAAAATCAAGATTTTTTTTTCTTTTTTTTTTCACAAAATTGTAATATTAGCAGGTTATTTCTCACACACAGCATATGCATACCACAAATTACACCCCAAAACACATTCTGCTATTACTCCCGAATACGGCGATACCACATGTGTGAGACTTTTACACAGCTTGGCCACATACAGGGGCCCAACATGCACGGAGCACCTTCAGGCGTTCTGGAGTGCCCAGGCCAATTCTGACATTTCTCTCCTACATGTAAAAATCATCATTTATTTGCTAGAAAATTACATAGAACCCCAAAACATTATATATGTTTTTTTAGCAAAGACCCTAGAGAATACAACGGCGGTCATTGCAACTTTTTATCTCACACAGTATTTGCGCAGCAATTTTTCAAACTTTTTTTTTGGAAAAAAAACAGTTTTGCGCTTTAAAAAAAAACCAAAACAGTAAAGTTAGCCCAATGTTTTTGCATAATGTGAAAGATAAAGTTATGCCGAGTAAATAGATACCTAACATGTCACCCTTCAAAATTGCATGCGCTCTTGGAATGGCGCCAAACTTCGCTACTTAAAGAATCCCCATAGAGGGCGTGACCTGGACGAGCTAGGAGATGGCTGCCTGAAAGAACAACTCCCGCCGTTGCATTCCATTTTATCTATATTACCGGAGGTAACTATCACTTTTTTCTACGTGACACAATGGGAACGGCTTCCCATCACACATCGGCCTCACGGTCCCGCGCGCCACGCGAAAATCCTGGGAACCCAAGCCAAAATATCCCTGAAATGTTCAGGACACAGAGGAGTAGGGATGAGCCGAACACCCCCCTGTTCGGTTCGCACCAGAACATGCGAACAGGAAAAAAGTTCGTTCGAACATGCGAACACCGTTAAAGTCTATGGGACACGAACATGAATAATCAAAAGTGCTAATTTTAAAGGCTTATATGAAAGTTATTGTCATAAAAAGTGTTTGGGGACCTGGGTCCTGCCCCAGGGGACATGGATCAATGCAAAAAAAAGTTTGTAAAAACGGCCGTTTTTTCAGGAGCAGTGATTTTAATAATGCTTAAAGTCAAACAATAAAAGTGTAATATCCCTTTAAATTTCGTACCTGGGGGGTGTCTATAGTATGCCTGTAAAGGGGCGCATGTTTCCTGTGTTTAGAACAGTCTGACAGCAAAATGACATTTTGAAGGAAAAAACTCATTTAAAACTACTCGCGGCTATTGCATTGCCGACAATACACATAGAAGTTCATTGATAAAAACGGCATGGGAATTCCCCAAAGGGGAACCCCGAACCAAAATTTAAAAAAAAAAATGACGTGGGGTTCCCCCTAAATTCCATACCAGACCCTTCAGGTCTGGTATGGATTTTAAGGGGAACCCCGCGCCAAAAAAAAAAAAAAAACGGCGTGGGGTCCCCCCAAAAATCCATACCAGACCCTTATCCGAGCACGCAACCTGGCAGGCCGCAGGAAAAGAGGGGGGACGAGAGTGCGGCCCCCCTCCCTCCTGAACCGTACCAGGCCACATGCCCTCAACATTGGGAGGGTGCTTTGGGGTAGCCCCCCAAAACACCTTTTCCCCATGTTGATGAGGACAAGGGCCTCATCCCCACAACCCTGGCCGGTGGTTGTGGGGGTCTGCGGGCGGGGGGCTTATCGGAATCTGGAAGCCCCCTTTAACAAGGTGACCCCCAGATCCTGGCCCCCCCCTGTGTGAAATGGTAAGGGGGTACATAAGTACCCCTACCATTTCACGAAGAAAGTGTCAAAAATGTTAAAAATGACAAGAGACAGTTTTTGACAATTCCTTTATTTAAATGCTTCTTCTTTCTTCTATCTTCCTTCATCTTCTGGTTCTTCTGGTTCTTCTGGCTCTTCTGGTTCTTCCTCCGGCGTTCTCGTCCAGCATCTCCTCCGCGGCGTCTTCTGTCTTCTTCTCCTCGGGCCGCTCCGCACCCATGGCATGGGGGGGAGGCTCTCGCTCTTCTCTTCTTCTTTTCTTCTCTTCTTCTCTTCTTCATTTTCTTCTCCGGGCCGCTCCGCAATCCATGCTTGCATGGAGGGAGGCTCCCGCTGTGTGACGGCGCTCCTCGTCTGACAGTTCTTAAATAACGGGGGGCGGGGCCACCCGGTGACCCCGCCCCCCTCTGACGCACGGTGACTTGACGGGACTTCCCTGTGGCATTCCCCGTGACATCACAGGGAAGTCCCGTCAAGTCACCGTGCGTCAGAGGGGGGCGGGGTCACCGGGTGGCCCCGCCCCCCGTTATTTAAGAACTGTCAGACGAGGAGCGCCGTCACACAGCGGGAGCCTCCCTCCATGCCAGCATGGATTGTGGAGCGGCCCGGAGAAGAAAAGAAGAAAAGAAGAAGAGAAGAAGAGAAGAAAAGAAGAAGAGAAGAGCGGGAGCCTCCCCCCCATGCCATGGGTGCGGAGCGGCCCGAGCAGAAGAAGATAGAAGACGCCGCGGAGGAGATGCTGGACGAGAACGCCGGAGGAAGAACCAGAAGAACCAGAAGAGCCAGAAGAACCAGAAGAACCAGAAGATGAAGGAAGATAGAAGAAAGAAGAAGCATTTAAATAAAGGAATTGTCAAAAACTGTCTCTTGTCATTTTTAACATTTTTGACACTTTCTTCGTGAAATGGTAGGGGTACTTATGTACCCCCTTACCATTTCACACAGGGAGGGGGCCGGGATCTGGGGGTCACCTTGTTAAAGGGGGCTTCCAGATTCCGATAAGCCCTCCGCCCGCAGACCCCCACAACCACCGGCCAGGGTTGTGGGGATGAGGCCCTTGTCCTCATCAACATGGGGACAAGGTGTTTTGGGGGGCTACCCCAAAGCACCCTCCCAATGTTGAGGGCATGTGGCCTGGTACGGTTCAGGAGGGAGGGGGGGCCGCACTCTCGTCCCCCCCTCTTTTCCTGCGGCCTGCCAGGTTGCGTGCTCGGATAAGGGTCTGGTATGGATTTTTGGGGGGACCCCACGCCGTTTTTTTTTTTTTTTTTGGCGCGGGGTTCCCCTTAAAATCCATACCAGACCTGAAGGGTCTGGTATGGAATTTAGGGGGAACCCCACGTCATTTTTTTTTTTAAATTTTGGCCGGGGTTCCCCTTAATATCCATACCAGACCTGAAGGGCCTGGTATGGAATTTAGGGGGACTCCCACGTCATTTTTTTTTTTTAATTTTGGTTCGGGGTTCCCCTTTGGGGAATTCCCATGCCGTTTTTATCAATGAACTTCTATGTGTATTGTCGGCAATGCATTAATAGCCGGGGGTAGTTTTAAATGAGTTTTTTCCTTCAAAATGTCATTTTGCTGTCAGACTGTTCTAAACACAGGAAACATGCGCCCCTTTACAGGCACACTATAGACACCCCCCAGGTACGAAATTTAAAGGGATATTACACTTTTATTGATTGACTTTAAGCATTATTAAAATCACTGCTCCTGAAAAAACGGCCGTTTTTAAAACTTTTTTTTGCATTGATCCATGTCCCCTGGGGCAGGACCCAGGTCCCCAAACACTTTTTATGACAATAACTTGCATATTAGCCTTTAAAATTAGCACTTTTGATTTCTCCCATAGACTTTTAAAGGGTGTTCCGTGGCATTCGAATTTGCCGCGAACACCCCAAATTGTTCGCTGTTCGGTGAACTTGCGAACAGCCAATGTTCGAGTCGAACATGAGTTCGACTCGAACTCGAAGCTCATCCCTACAGAGGAGCAATATGGCGTCGTCCCGTCACAGCTCCTCACAGGATACAGGATTGCATATACCGGGACAATTGATTACACCTCATGGGTCACAACCCCTGTCATCGGGACTGACAAATAACCCCCAACCTCCCGGTCTCAACATACATGATCTGAGGGCTATTGCAAATTACATTAAAGACACTCTGTCAGTTGCCATTGCTGAGCTCAGAGTAGACATTCATGCCTTAACTGACAGGGTTTTAGAAGTTGAAAAAACTACTGCTAAACATGACATTGTCCTCAGAAAAGCTACAAGGAAAAACGATACTCATACCATGCAACTAAGAGAAGCTCAGCGCCGCATTGAAGACCTCGATAACCGCGGTCGCCGTCACAACCTCAGAATACGAGGCATGCCGGAAGCCATTGATTCTGAGAACCTAACCTCTCCTGTGAGACTTAAATGTTTAATGGCCTGCTTGACAGACCGCCCCAGACCAAAATTGAAATGGAAAGTATCCATAGGGCGTTACGTCCCAAAGGCAGAGAAACGGATCCGCCAAGAGACATTATCTGCTGTATAGTGGACTACAAGCTGAAGGAAGATATCCTGAGGCAGGCGAGGAGCAAACATCCACTGCAATACAATGGCGTACATCTTCAGATCTTCCAAGATCTATCTAGCATCACCCTGCAGCATCGCAGGGATTTGAAACCTCTACTAGATGTTTTACGCGCTCATGGGATTTTATATAGATGGAAGTTCCCGTTCTGCTTAGCGGCTACCCATTTAGGCCGCACAGCCCTTCTAAAAGTGCCGGAGGACTTACCTTATTTCTGTGACAGTCTGGGCATACCCCTAGTGGATGTTCTTGACATGGTATGCTGAATTCCGCCATTACACTAGCGGGAAACATTCACCCCAGGAAGAACCGATGGAGGCACAAGAATCACAGCACCGCCGGAGAAGGTCCCTATCAGGCAACCGGACACATGCCTCGTCTCAAGGTATCCAGCGCGGTCATGGCCACATGATCTCACCGAGATCTCGGAGAGCCCGCAGGGACTACTGAGGTTTGTCGCCTTTTTCAAGTGTTCAAGAACTCCAGTTACCACGTTAGGCTTCATTGTTATTCCACAGCCTCTACATTTCCTCTTAGTGCATAGAAACGAAATGGTCTCTGTTTTTATCAGTTACTGACTTATTTCCCGGTCAGCAGATAGATCTCACATTAGCTACCTTCAGGATGCGACTACCCCGTATTAGTTCTGTCTCCTATTCAACACTCAGCGATTAAGGATATCTGATGGTCAGTGTATATTCTTTGGACAACGGATGAGACTTTTCCCTGAAAAGAAACTGGGTCCCCCCGAACAGACTGATCATCCCAGCCACCGACAATGGATCCACACATAATTCGCCAGCACTGCAAAGGATCAGTATATAACTGAAAGCTACAAACCCCAGTAATACCTATCCGAATATAGGCGTCCTTGTTTTTTCCCTTTCGTTTACTGGCTTAGGTAATGTTCATTGATCTATGTTTTAACGTTCATAATATGGTTATGTGTTATAGTTCTACCAGGGTTATGATTAGAATGCTTATATATGGGCACAGGGAGTAACAAACAACACTACTGCCTATTTAGAGATGGCGTGAAATTTCCGTAAATCACTTGACCCGTACTGTGACTTGCTTTTAGCCATGAGAGTAGCACGCAATCAACTCTGAGCAGTCTTACGTTCACCCCCCCCCTCCTTAGACAGTAACCACCCTCCATCTCGCTGATGCTCCTATGTATATCCTCTCACCATAGGACTCTAGCCTCCAATATGTCCGCACATTATTTAGTCAAGCTATCAAAGGAAGGACAATTGTGACAGTTGAACATAGGATTGAGATTCTGCCATGCCATAATCATATAGGTATTTTGAGATTTAGTAGAATCTGAATGGAAAATGCACACAATAATGACGGCAGGTGGAGTACATCTTATCACACTCGTACCAAGAGGTTGGCTGTAATTTCAGACACATCCATCCTACTCGGCCCATGCAGAGTACCACACTTCCCATCAACCAAGATACATTTATAAGGTCTCTAGAGATTTCTACATATGCAATTGTTAATGTCCATACACTTCTTAAAGAGGTGGGGTGCAGTTGACAGACTAAATGTTGAGCGGAGATGGGGGGGAGGGTCAGGGGGACGAATAAAAAAGAAAAAAAAAAAAAAAAACCCAACAGAAAATAATTAATAGGGGGACATGGTTACAATATGGAATATATGGTCATCCGTAGGTGCATATAACCAAGTTTTTGTTGTCTGACTCGAAATGCTTTCGGGCTCCCTATTTGCATTGTTCCCCTTAAGGGGGAGGTTTCACGAGACACTGTTCGACCTGCTGAATATATATAATATAACCCATGAGGCTAAGTTTGACACCAACCACCAATCTGTATATTGTTATATCATTCCACTGCTTCCAATACTGATACTAAGGTTTCGACACCTGATACCTGAGGTTTCACTTATTTCCCTCATCCAAGGGACTCGCTACCTTTTCTACCCCCACTACTGCCTCATTTGCTTGATTTATCTAGGAGGTTGCAAGTATAACTCAGGCTGATACCTATATATAATCATATTTAAATCATTTCATATGACACCCTCCACTCATGCGATTATATGGATCGCAACGGCGGGATATATCTCCTCTACATATATCACAAACTATCTCCTACGTTCGATACTTCCCAACCCCCACACAGTGCAGTGAGGAGATCCAGATTTGGTTCTGGACTGCATTCCACGGATTAAGCACTGTACAGGCCTGACCTATCTCGTTGTAGATTAAGTTAGTTAAATACTCCCCTTTTCCTTTCCTCCTTCCTCGCCCTCCTTTCCTTTCTTTTCCCTTGCTGAATAGTCACACTATCGGTACTGTATTCCTTTCGTAGGAATCTCCGTATTGCTTGATCCGCTCCTAAATAGGACACTCACAACTCCCCACTAACATGGCAGCTACGGATCCCTATAAACATGGGGCATATGGCTCTCGTAGGCCACAGGCAGATTTACAGATAAAACTAGGCTCAATAAATATTAGCGGATTGAACACCCCGGAAAAAAGGTCCCAACTCCTATATGCATTACAAAAAAACAAAACGCAAATCGCATTCATCAAAGAAACTCACTTTCGCACTGACAGTATGCCCAAACTTGGTAATTATCATTACCCCACTGTGTACCATGCGTCCAATGACACATCAAAAACAAAGGGGGTTGCTATATTCATTTCAAAAAACTGTCCCTTACAAATTTTGGAAAACAAACAAGACCCTAATGGCAGATACTTATTTCTCAAAGGAACGTTACACAACAAATCCATTACCTTGGCAAATATCTACGCTCCTAATAAACAACAAGTCACGTTCTTTCGGGACACACTACACTTACTCACCGAATTTTATTCTGGGGTTCTTGTGGTGGGTGGAGACTTCAATGTAGCACTAAACCCGCAGCAGGACTCATCCACGGGTGCGACCTCACTACCTTACAGAGCGCTTAGAGCAATCAAGAAACAGTTACAGGACTTGACCCTACATGACACATGGCACACATTACACCCAAACGATAGGGATTTTACGTTTTACTCATCTCCCCCATGACAAGTATTCCAGTATCGACCATTTTTTCATTTCCCAAAATGACTTACCCCTCCTCAAGCAAGCGACCATAGACCCTATGATACTCTCTGATCATAATCCCATTTCAATAACACTGACCTTTACATTGTCTCCACACTCACACTCGATATGGCGATTAGACAACTCATTGTTGACAGATCCAGAAATCACAAAACAAATCTCCACCCGACTCACCCACTACTTCCAAGATAATTCTACAGATGAACCCAGACCTCCCACCATATGGGCCGCACATAAATGTGTGGTGAGAGAGGATTTCATTTCCATAGCCGCGTTCCGAAATAAACAAAGACGAGCCCATATCACTGCTCTCTCATCTAAAATCCATGCATTAGAAAGGGCACATAAATTGTCCCTCGCCACTAAAGCCCTCGAGGAGCTCTTACAGGCTAGGGAAGCTCTCAGAGACAAAAAGAACAAAGCACTACGACGCAAATACATTTTAAATCACAAATTATACTACGAATTCTGCAATAAATCTGGAAAGTTATTAGCTAAAGCATTACAACATAAGAAAGCAGAATTTACCATCCATGCAATTAAGAACTCCTCCGGGAAATCTTTTACATCCCCGGATGACATCGCCACCCAATTTGTGAATTATTTTTCCAAACTTTACAATTTACCCCCTACAGAAATTACTAATCACACTCGCAGCAGACAGGAAGCAATATCTACCTTCCTATCACAATATGGTGTACCACCTATCTCTACTGAAGATTTCAAGACCCTTGATTGCCCCATTAATATTGAAGAAACCACGGCAGCATTGAAACAACTCAAAACAAGAAAAAGCCCTGGTCCGGATGGACTAAACGTCGGTTACTATAAGACTTTTCAGGATATACTTGCCCCCCAGTTTACCAAAGCATTCAACTCGTTATCCTCCTCTCCCCACGGCAATAAAGACCTACTAGAGGCTCATATCACCCTAATACCGAAACCCGGCAAAGACGATACACTAGTGATCAACTATAGGCCCATATCCCTCCTAAATGTTGATTTAAAACTATACGCTAAAATTCTCGCTAACCGAATACTCCCCATCCTCCCTAAACTTATCTCCCTTGACCAAGTCGGTTTCGTCCCTGGCAGAGAAGCTAGGGATAACACCATAAAAGCCCTCCACATACATCATCATCTTTCATCATCCACCATCCCCAAAAAACATGGTTTTCTCTTGTCGCTCGATGCGGAGAAGGCGTTCGACAGGGTGGCATGGGACTATATGTCAGCAACGTTACAGGCAATGGGATTTCCCACACATTTCCTACAAATGATACTAGCACTGTACTCCTCACCCACGGCCAGAAAAAGAGTCAATGGTCGCCTGTCGGACGCCTTCTCCGTTTCGAATGGCACTCGTCAGGGATGCCCATTATCGCCCCTTATTTTTATACTCACTTTAGAACCCCTTCTAAGTAAAATTAGGGCAAATCCCGATATAAAAGGAATAGATATCAACACCAAACAATACAAGATTGCAGCATATGCTGACGACATCTTACTATTCCTCTCAGATCCCCTGATTACCATGCCCAATCTGCTAAAAGAATTTGCCGCCTTCAACACCCTATCCAACTTTAAAATTAATTTCACAAAATCCAAGGCCCTCAATGTTTCCCTCCCACAGAGGTTGGTGACGCAATGTAAGACGAACTTCCCATTCAAATGGGAATCCCAGGCCCTTACTTATTTGGGGATACAATTACCGACTCATCTAGATGAACTATATGATAGAAACGACCTACCTATACTCGCTAATATACAAAAGACCTCCTCAAATGAACGTCAGGCCAATTCTGCTGGTTTGGAAGAACTGCCATCATAAAGATGAATGTTCTACCCCGTATATTGTATCTTTTGCAAACTGTTCCTATTAAATTACACACACATCATTCTTCACCACATACAAGAAAATATGCCGGAACTTCATATGGGCCGCAAAATCCCCTAGATTGAGCTGGGAGAAAATGACTACCCCCAAAGTGAAAGGAGGTTTAAGTCTTCCCGACATTCATAAATATTATTCGGCTTGCCACCTTACAAGAATAATTGATTGGCACATTCATAAATCCACTAAAGATTGGGTAGACCTTGAAGATTCAATTGCACCAGTTCCCATTGCCCATCTGCCGTGGATTGATACGACAGCTACACCTAAGGAATATGCCTCGCACCCACTGACGGGACCCACACTCACCGCTTTTAAGAACATATCCCAAACTCTTCAATGGTACCCGTCCCCAGGACCGCTGACCCCCTTAGTTGACAATCCTGACTTTGCGCCTGGAGTGCCATTTCACAACCAATCCCATACCCAGATACTACATCCTCTTAGAGCCTCACAATTTTTCCAAAATGGGACCCTCCTTCCATTTACTGCGTTACTCTCACATTTCCCGGATTACCACATACCATTCTTTAAATTTCTCCAAATTAGGCACTTCCTGAACAAAGCCAAACCTACATTGCAGTGGTTTAGAGACCAGATGCCCTTTGAATCACTCTGCACTAGCACTCTTCCACAACGACATCTTATCTCAGAAGTTTACTCATTACTATTCAGCCAGTACGACCCCAAAACCAATGCAACCAACCAAAAATGGGAAACGGAACTTGGGATACACATCACTACTGAAGAATGGGAAAATATATATGAATACATACATAAAGGATCCACAAATGTATCTGCACAGGAAAACTCTTACAAACTATACTCGAGATGGCACAGAACACCGGATATTATCCATTGGTACCACTCATCTGTTTCACCTCTATGCTGGAGATGCAATACTGACATAGGCTCCTTGCTCCATATATAGTGGAATTGCCCACGAACTAAACCATTCTGGGACAAAGTGCACAAGCTAATTACATATATCACAACATACACCTTATCTTTCACGCCGTCCCAATACCTACTACACCACTCATCAAGAAATCCCTCACACTCCATCTAGTAAACACTGCTAAACAATGCGTTCCTGTACTTTGGAGAAACACTGATCCTCCTACTATAGCAATGTGGTTCAAATGTATTGAAAGAATATCTGAATTGGAAAACCTAATTCATCAAGCCAATGACAACCCCTCTAAATACGGGAAGATTTGGGCTTGTTGGATACACTTCAGGGATTCTCCAAGGTATCAGGAGCTCCTTCACAACTCGTAATCTTACCTTACAGTAAAGGAAAATCGAGAATCTTTATTTAGGAATACTTTAAAGTTCAGACTCCAATGTCCACTGTAGCTGCCATGTCAATTTTGTTTTCATTGCTGCATTAGTAAAGTGAATCGACACGACCATTCCTCGGTCCTAGCAGTACCTCCATCAGAGTACGAATCTAAAAATATTGTACAACCATTGTCTTAAATTTAATTATTAGGGGCGAATAGACCTCTTTCAAGATATCAAGTATCAATTTCCTCTCCAGAAAACATACTAACTACTTACCATACGTCTCACTGCCCATTGAAGGACAGGAGACTTGGCTCCTCCTACCCTTTCTACTGAGGCACGAGGTACACTGATACATTCCAACATGGATCATCAAAGTTGCCACTACACGTGATAATTTCATTGCCATCTCCCTTGCACAGCATGTTCCCATTAGGGGTGCAATGGTAGAGCACTGGCATTTTTTCTTTGATCCACCTGCATGATACACACAAACCTCACAGCCTCATGACCCGAATTGTCATTCACAGCCTCATTCATTACTGTTTATAGTTACTGGTTCTGATTTGCTCTTGTATTGCATGATGTCCCACTTACATGTATTACATTAAAAATACGCATACGATACAGGCTTTATTTGTGAAAAATGTCCTGTTAACTGTACTTATGACTGAACCAGCTGTATAAGATGTACTTTATATGATATGTTACTATAACATTTATTGTTTACCAATAAAAATTATCTGAAAAAAAAAAAAAAAAGAATCCCCATAGGCGACGCTTTAAAATTTTTTACTGGTTACATGTTTTTAGTTACAGAGGAGGTCTAGGGCTAAAATTATTGCTCTTGCTCTACCGATCGCAGCGATACCTCACATGTGTGGTTTGAACACCATTTTCATATTTGGGCGGGACTTACGTATGCATTCGCTTCTGCATACGAGCACACAGGGACACGGGGGGAAATTTTTTTTTTTTTTTTTATTGTTCATTTTACTTTAATTATATTAGTTTGATGCTTTTGTCAAAAAAATAAATTTTTTGATCACTTTTATTCCTATTACAAGGAATGTAAATATCCTTGTAACAGGAATGTGGCATGACAGGTCCTCTTTACAGTGAGATATGGGGTCAATAAGACCCCACATCTCACCTCTAGGCTGGGAAGCCTGAAATGAAAAAAAAAAAAAATTCTTGCTTCGATCGTAGCGGTGAGTCGGTAGAAGCACCTGAGGGCGGCGGGAGGGGGGACGTCCCCTCTTGCCTCCCGTAAGAACGATCAAGCAGTGGAACAGCCACTATGATCATTCTTATGGTGTAGGGAATCGCTGGCTGAAAAAGCTGATATCTGAATGATGCCTGTAGCTGCGGGCATCATTCAGATATCCCCGCACAAAGTCAAGGACGTCGTATGACGACCGGCGGACGGGAAGTGGTTAAAACACTTTTTTTTTAACACAAAGTTGTCCATATATACAATATTTCTAACACGTAGCATGTACATACCAAAAATGACACCCCAAAATAGATTCTCCTACTCCTCCTGAGTACGGCGATATCACATGTGTGAGACTTCCACAGCCTGGCCACATACAGAGGCCGAGTACGGCTGAGCATCGCAGAGTATGGCTGAGCATGGCTGAGCATGGATGAGTATGGCAAAGTATGGCTGGGTATCACTGAGTATTGCAGAGTATGGCTGGGTATGGCAGAGTATGGCTGGGTATTGCGGGGTATTGCAGAGTATTGCGGGGTATTGCGAGGTATTGCGGAGTATTGCAGGGTATTGCGGAGTATTGCAGGGTATTGCAGGGCATTGCAGGGTATTGCAGACTATTGCTGGGTATTGCGGGGTATTGCAGAGTATTGCAAGGTATTGCAGAGTATTGCGGGGTATTGCAGAGTATTGTGTGGTATTGCAGAGTATTGCAGGGTATTGCAGAGTATTGCAGAGTATTGCAGGGTATTGCGGGGTATTGCGGAGTATTGCAGAGTATTGCAGGGTATTGTAGGGTTTTGCTTGGTATTGCAGAGTATTGCAGGGTATTGCAGAGTATTGCGGGGTATTGCAGAGTATTTCAGAGTATTGCGGGGTATTGCAGGGTATTGCGGGGTATTGCAGAGTATTGCAGAGTATTGAAGGGTATTGCAGAGTATTGCAGAGTATTGTGGGGTATTGCAGGGTATTGCGGAGTATTGCAGAGTATTGCGGGGTATTGCGGGGTATTGCAGAGTATTGCAGGGTATTGCAGAGTATTGCGGGGTATTGCTGGGTATTGCAGGGTATTGCAGATTATTGCGGGGTATTGCGGGGTATTGCAGAGTATTGCAGGGTATTGCAGAGTATTGCAGAGTATTGCGGGGTATTGCACAGGGAATTGCAGAGTATTGCACAGGGAATTGTAGAGTATTGCACAGGGAATTGCAGAGTAGTGCAGGGTAATGCTGAGCATGGAGGGATGGCTGAGCATGGATGGATGGATCCATGGCTGTGACTGCACATGTCACTGAGCAGCACTGTGAGCACTCACTACACATCTAGCCCACAGCGCTGCTGCCATCCGATCCTTCCCCCTCTGTACCGATCGGTACAGAGAGGGGAGGGAGGAACCAGCGTCATGACATGTGATTTGTCATTTGACGGAGCGATCACATGGTAAACGGCCACGATATCACATGTGTGAGACTTCCAGCCTGGCCACATACATAGGCCGAGTACAGCTGAGCATGGCAGAGTATGGCTGAGCATGGCTGAGCATGGCTGAGTAGGCAAAGTATGGCTGGGTATCACCGAGTATTGCAGAGTATGGCTGGGTATCACCGAGTATTGCAGAGTATGGCTGGGTATGGCAGAGTATGGCTGGGTATTGCAGAGTATGGTTGGGTATTGTGGGGTATTGCAGAGTATTGCGGGGTATTGCGAGGTATTGCGGAGTATTGCAGGGTATTGTGGAGTATTGCAGGGTATTGCAGGGCATTGCAGGGTATTGCAGACTATTGCTGGGTATTGCGGAGTATTGCGGGGTATTGCAGAGTATTGTGAGGTATTGCAGAGTATTGCAGGGTATTGCAGAGTATTGCAGAGTATTGCAGGGTATTGCGGGGTATTGCAGAGTATTGCAGAGTATTGCAGGGTATTGCGGGGTATTGCAGAGTATTGCAGGGTATTGCAGAGTATTGAGGGGTATTGCAGAGTATTGCAGAGTATTGCGGGGTATTGCGGGGTATTGCAGAGTATTGCAGAGTATTGCAGGGTATTGCAGAGTATTGCAGGGTATTGCAGAGTATTGCGGGGTATTGCAGGGTATTGCAGAGTATTGCAGAGTATTGCGGGGTATTGCAGGGTATTGCAGGGTATTGCAGAGTATTGCGGAGTATTGCGGGGTATTGCACAGGGAATTGCAGAGTATTGCACAGGGAATTGCAGAGTAGTGCAGGGTAATGCTGAGCATGGAGGGATGGCTAAGCATGGATGGATGGATCCATGGCTGTGACTGCACATGTCACTGAGCAGCGCTGTGGGCACTACACATCCAGCCCACAGCGCTGCTGCCATCCGATCCCTCCCCCTCCCCGATCGGTACAGAGAGGGGAGGGAGGAACTGGCGTCATGACATGTGATTTGTCATTTGACGGAGCAATCACATGGTAAATGGCCGCGATCAGTGGCCGTTTACTGTGATCCGTGATGCACCGAGACCTCTGGACCCGGCGGTCACGGATGTTCCCGTGTGCGCGCCCCAGGGGATCAGGTCACAGTAGTGGTGCTCCCAGAGTTATCCAACCGCCCTGTAGCTGTCATTTGGCTATGGGCCGGTTGGTAACTGGATATAATCACATACACCTACACAGGCTCCATCTTTGCACAATTAGCATGTCAGGTTAGTACCACAGAAAATTTGCATATTTAATTTATACCACCAATCATTCAAGTGGATGGTACCTACACCTGTTTTTGCCCAAGAGAAAAAGAGGGAGAAAAGGAAGAATATATATATATATATATATATATATATATATATATATATATATATATATATATATATATATAAAAATGTTGAGCCAAGAGAAAAGTGTGTAAAAAATGCTGCATAAGATGTTAAGACCTTATTCTTTCAGAAAAATGGAAGAAAGCAAAAATATATACAAATGCTTATATCAAAATACTTGGTAGTGGTAACACAATGCAAGATCAAAATAAGTGACACTGCCCACTCCTTTTTCCCTCCAACTGTTCATCTTGCTTTCAGGAGGTTTTCATTCTCTTCCGTCTTTCCTTTCTCTCCCCTCCTCCCCATCATCCGATCCATTGCAACTCTTATAATTATGTTCTCAATTTCACCCACTTTTTACTCATGTCTTTCCACTTCTTTCACATAGGCATTCTCAATTCTACTTTTGGTACTTTCCATATCTATTTATCATTATAAATTCATTTTTTACATTCAATTCTATTTGATCCTTACAATATGCAGTTTGCCCTGTAACAATATCCAGCTGTCCACTAATTTTATGTATTTATTTGATACTCTTGTATTAAATTTATGAAATTGTTTGTGTGTGTTAACTATAATGCACTTATAGCATTGTTCCTCGACACTTTAATCGCAGGTGCTGTTTCTCCGCCTCCGCGCCCTGCTCTGGCATCTGGGAACTTTCCATTAGTGCGACTCCTCGTAAGCCACGCATGAGCAACTTGGGCTCCCCCTCTGATATGCTGGTCGACAGGGGATTCCCGGTGGGATCAAATTAAGGGGTTCTAGAGAACCCTAGGATCAGGAGATACTGTACAACACAATGTGATTGATAACTATACACTAGGGATGAGCCGAACACCCCTCCGTTCGGTTCGCACCAGAACATGTAAACAGGCAAACAATTTGTTCGAACACGCGGACACCGTCTATGGGAGACAAACATGAACAATCAAAAGTGCCAATTTTAAAGGCTTATATGCATGGTATTGTCTTAAAAAGTGTTTGGAGACCCGGGTCCTGCCCCAGGGGACATGTATCAATGCAAAAAGAAGTTTTAAAAATGGCCGTTTTTTTGGAAGCAGTGATTTTAATAATGTTTAAAGTGAAACAATAAAAGTGTAATATTCCTTCAAATTTCATACCTGGGGGGGTTTCTATAATATGCCTGTAAAGGGGCGCATGTTTCCCATGTTTAGAACAGTCTGACAGCAAAATGACATTTCTAAAGGGAAAAAAGCCATTTAAAAGTGCTAGAGCTAGTGCCAGCTATAATGAATTGTCGGGGAAAAAAAGTAATTTAAAAGTGCTAGAGCTAGTGCGGCTATAATGAATTGTCGGTCCGGCAATGCACATAAAAGTTCATTGATAAAAATGGCATGGAATTTCCCCACAGGGGAACCCCAAACCAAAATTAAAAAAAAAATGCATGGGGGTCCCCCTAAATTCAATACCAGGCCCTTCAGGTCTGGTATGGATATTAAGGGGAACCCCGCTCCAAAATTTGAAAAAAAAATGGCCTGGGGGTCCCCCTCAAAATCCATACCAGACCCTTATCCAAGCACGCAACTTGGCAGGCCACAGGAAAAGGGGGGGATGAGAGAGCGCCCCCCCTCCTGAACCGTACCAGGCCACATACCCTCAACATTGGGAGGGTGCTTTGGGGTAGCCCCCAAAGCACCTTGTCCCCATGTTGATGGAGAGAAGGGCCTCATCCCCACAACCCTTGCCCGGTGGTTGTGGGGGTCTGCGGGCGGGGAGCTTATCGGAATCTGGAAGCCCCCTTTAACAAGGGGACCCCCAGAAGAAGAAGAAGCCGGAGGAAGATGCGGGACGAGAAGAGCGGAGGAAGAAGAAGATGGAGAAGAAGAAAATGGAGAAGAAAAAGATAAAGGAAGAAGAACACCGAAGGAAGAAGAAGAACACCGAAGGAAGATCAGAAGAAAGAAGATGGAAGAAGAAATGGAAAGAAGATGAAATTAATAAAGGACTTGTCAAAAACCGTCTCTTGTGTTTTTTAACCTTTTTGACAACTTTTTTTTGAAATGGTAGGGGTACATTTGTACTCCATTACCAATTCACACAGGGGGGCCAGGATCTGGGGTCCCCTTGTTAAAAGGGGCTTCCAGATTCCGATAAGCCCCCTTCCCGTAGACCCCCACAACCACCGGGAAAGGGTTGTGGGGATGAGGCCCTTCTCCCCATCAACATGGGGACAAGGTGCTTTGGGGGGCTACCCCAAAGCATCCTCCTAATGTTGACGGCATGTGGCCTGGTACGGTTCAGGAGGGGGGGCGCACTCTCTCATCCCCCCCTCTTTTCCTGTGGCCTGCCAGGTTGCGTGCTCGGATAAGGGTTTGGTATGGATTTTTGGGGGGACCCCACACCATTTTATTTTAAATTTTGGCTCAGGGTTCCCCTTAATACCCATACCAGACCTGAAGGGCCTGGTATGGAATTTAGGGGGACACCACGCATTTTTTTTTTAAATTTTGGTTCGGGGTTCCCCTGTGGGGAAATTCCATGCCGTTTTTATCAATGAACTTTATGTGTATTGCCGGACCAACAATTCATTATAGCCGGCACTAGCTCTAGCACTTTTAAATGACTTTTTTTCCCAACAATTCATTATAGCTGGCACTAGCTCTAGCACTTTTAAATTACTTTTTTTCCCTTTAGAAATGCCATTTTGCTGTCTGTCAAACTGTTCTAAACATGGGAAACATGGGTCCCTTTACAGGCATACTATTACATAATAATAATAATATTACACTTTTATTGTTTCACTTTAAGCATTATTAAAATCACTGCTCCCGAAAAAACAGCCATTTTTAAAACTTTTTTTTTGCATTGATACATGTCCTCTGGGGCAGGACCCAGGTCCCCAAACACTTTTTATGACAATACCATGCATATTTGCCTTTAAAATTTGCACTTTTGCTTTCTCCCATAGACTTTTAAAGGGTGTTCCGCGGCTTTTCAAATTTGCCGCAAACACCCTAAATTGTTCGCTGTTCGGCGAACGGGCGAACAGCCAATGTTCGAGTCGAACTCATGTTCAACCCGAACATAAAGCCCATCCCTACTATACACTATGATGTTTGCTATTATCTCTATATGTATATCTATGAATTCCAATATATGAAAACATTTTCCTCAAATCCTCTGAAGAAGACCCAGTGGAGTTGAAACGCGTCAGTTTCGTGCACCATCAACATTCCTGTTTTTATTGTTGTGCACTACTGTGTTTAGCCTCATTTGTGTTGCATATGCATCTCCTGTACCACAGCTCACATTTTTAACTGTCAGTGTCATTAATGTCATTAATAAAAACCTAGAAATTTTAATTTCATGTAGTACATATTTTTTACATTATTGGCTGCCTAGAAAACCCCATGTGAGGGACATTCCCTTTTCGATATCACTCGGGGTGTGCAGCATTTTTCTTTTCTCATATAAGTGTTTTCCTCTTTTATATGTCAAAGTTAAATGGTTAACCAGAAATAGCAGGAGGGAAAGATAAAAACCAAAAAAAACAAACATAGAAGGAACTTACTGAGAGAAGGGGACAAGTCCTAAAACAAGTGAACAATGAAACTGGAGATGGAATAAGGGGCTATCAGGGGAAAAAAGAAAACATTCTTCCCACCATCCCATGTACAAATTTGCTAGTGAGGGAGAAAATTTTGCTCCCATGGTGGTTCCACAGCATTGTACATAGAAGTAATCATGGAAGAAAAAAGTAATTATGTTGTACTAAAAAAGTGACAGCCATAATGATGAATTCTTTGAGCTGAGGATCATAGAAACTATATTTGGACAAGTGAAATTGTAACGCGTCTAGAGCAAGATGGTGTGGTATGCAGGAATAAGGAGACTTGATGTACAAAGTAACCCACATAAAGCGCTCTGTCCATTGTACTTTGTTTTAGGATTGATGCTGTGTCTTTTATGTAGTCCGGGAGTCTTGTCACTAGAGGTTGTAGGTACTGGTTTACCCATTCACCTAATCTCTCTGAGAGAGAAATAATACTTGCTACTATTGGGTGACCTTTAAAAGGTCTCTCAGGTTTCTGTATCTTGGGTGGGTGGTGGAACACAGGCACAACTGGATGTTCCACTACTAAGTGCTCCGCCACCTTTTTCGTGAGCACTCCCATTTCAACTCCTGTGTCTAAGAGATGTTTGAGTTTGTTTTTGAAAACTATCGCGGGATCGGGTCTAAGGGTGCGGTGCGTTGAGGAATCATTAAGTTGCCGTATGGCTTCGGTTATGTAGTCACTATCATTGAGTACCACTATAGCGCCCCCCCTTGTCTGCCTCTTGAATTACAATAGTTTTATGATTTTTGAGATCTACAAGAGCCTGTCTTTCAGATGTACTGATATTATTAGACATTTGAGATGTAGTACTATCAGTTTTTTCTTTCAAAAATAGGAGTTCCTTTTCCACAACCTGTTGAAAAATATCTACTGCATTCCCTCTTGAGTGTACAGGGTAAAAGAGTTTATTACCAGTATAGGTAGCATCATTTGATATACTGTACATGCCCCAAGAAGATTCAGACTGCAAGCTCTCCAATATAGATTTAGCCTCGGATAGCTTGTTCTGCTTGTTTTTGAGAGCCCACACAGACAAATTGGAAACTGAAATCATGGACACTAAGAGACACAAATATCTCTGTGATTTACAAGATTATGAGCAGGGGGCGGTTTACACATGCAACAAAGCCAAGAGACCACATACCATTCTGAAAAACAGACGGAGAGGCAGACGTAGCACTCACAGACACATGAGCTCCAGCTCACCGGATCACTCTGATTCATTATCAGAATTATCAGACGTGGCTGGTGTTGGCTCTTTGATCTCATCACGCACCTCCGTTTCCTCTGATTTTTCTAAAGAGGATTCCAGCACTGCTCTATCAAAAAACTCCTCTGTGACCCAGGATCCCAGAGACAGAAAAGGAAAACAAGGAGGGGGACCCGTGGCTCCAAAAACAAGCAGGACAAGCTATCCACGGAAAGCACAGGACAAATAATACAAGGACAGGTAGATAATGAAACACCTTGCAATGTTATTAATGTTGTAAACTTATCAGACAGCCCACTTACCCCCTGAAGTTTCTCTGCTTTCCAAAGCACTTTCTTTTGCCCCCACTATCCACTTTGATGTCTTTTCTACTATTTTAGATGTCAAAAGGTTTGTTCGCAATATTTTGCTAAAAAAAACACTTTTCCACTACCATAGATACACCTGTGCCTGTCCTCTTTGAGGTTCATGACTGCGCTGAATCTCCGGCTAACTTTGATTTTCAAAATCTTAAGGCTAAATCTATATTGGAGAGCTTGCAGTCTGAATCTTCTGGGAGCATGTATGGTTTATCAAATGATGCTACCTATATTGGTAATAAACTCTTTTACCCTGATAGCCCTGAAAAAACTGATAGCACGTCTGAAAGACAGGCTCTTGTAGATCTCAAAAATTGTAAAGATATTGTAATTCGAGAGGCCGACAAGGGGGTGCTATAGTGGTACTCAATGATTGTGACTACATAACTGAAGCCTTACGGCAATTTAATGATTCCTCCATGTACCACACCCTTAGATCTGATCTCACTCTAGTTTTCAAGAACAAACTCAAACATCTCTTAGACACAGGAGTGGAAATGGGAGCGCTCACAAAAAAGGTTGTGTAGCACTTACTAGTGGAACATCCAGTTGTCCCTGTGTTCCACCACCTTCCCAAGATACACAAACCTGAGAGACCTGTTAAAGGTTGCCCAATAGTAGCAGGTATTGGTTCACTCTCAGAGAGATTAGGTGAATTAGTAGACCAGTACCTACTACCTCTAGTGACAAGACTCCCAGGCTACATAAAAGACACAGCATTAATCCTAAAACATGTGAACGAAGTATAATGGACAGAGCACTTTATGTGGGTTACTTTAGACGTTAAGTCTCTTTATTCCTGCATACCACACCATCTTGCTCTAGATGCCTTACAATTCCACTTGTCCAAATATAGTTTCTATGACCCTCAGCTCAAAGAATTCATCATTATGGCTGTCACTTTTTTACTACAATAAAATTACTTTTTCTTCCATGATTCCTTCTATGTACAATGCTGTGGAGCCTCCATGGGAGCACATTTTCTCCATCACTAGCAAATTTGTACATGGGATGGTGGGAAGAATGTTTTCGATTTTCATATCTCAATATTTATGCACCCCATAGCCATTGGTATTGGCGTTACATAGACAACATGCTATGGGATCATACAAATTCTACCCTAATTTCTTTTGTTTCATTCCTCAACAAAAACAGCCTTAATCTTGAATTCTCTTATGTGAGTAATAAGACCAGGATTGACTTTCTAGATATCACACCCAGGGGTGATTGCTGCACTGGCCTTATAGATATTAGAATTTTCCGCAAAGCCACTGCTGGAAATTCCTTATTTCTGGCCTCCAGCTGTCATCCACCTCACACTATTCGTTCCATCCCAGTGGGTGAGTTCATTAGAGCCAAGCGCAATTGCTCCACCCCAGAAAGATTTCAGCAAGAATGTTTTAACATTTCAAAACGACAAAGTAATAGAGGCTATCAAAAGTACGTGGAGGAGACATGCACCGAAGGCTACTAGAACAAGAAGTCAAGTAGATTTTCCTGTTGGGCACACGCATCCCTACAGGCATGAATCACAGATGAGATGTGGATTTATTCCTCAAATGATACCATCTTATTCCATCTCCAGTTTCATTGTTCACTTGTTTTAGGACTTGTCCCCTTCTCTCAGTAAGTTCCTTCTGTGTTTGTTTTTTGCTTTTTATCTTTCCCTCCTGCTATTTCTAGTTAACCATTTATCTTTGACATAATCTTTTTATAGTGGTTCTGTCACTTACAGTATTTTGATCTTGCATTGTGTTACCACTACCAAGTATTTTGACTTAACAAATTGTATATATTTTTTCTTTCTTCCATTTTTCTGGAAGAATAAGGTCTTAACACCGTATGCAGAATTTTTTACATGCTTTTCATTTGGCTCAACATTTTTTTTCATATATTCCTCACTTTCTCCCCCTTTTTCTCTTTGGCAAAAACAGGTGTAGTCACCATTGAATGATTGGTGGTATCAATTAAATATGCAAATTTTCTGTGTTACTAACCTGACATACTAATTGTGCAAAGGTGGAACCTGTATAGGTGTATGTGAGTATATATATATCGTGCCATATCTGTTTCAAGCTAGCTACGACTAAGGCTATTGCCCAAATGCGTCAGCGCTATTGTTTTACTGTCACCCTGATGTACCAATAAACGACACTTCAAGGATTACAGTTTTTCTGAGTCTTCTTACTATTTGTTATGTTGGAGTGTGATGGGATACATCGAGCCTAGGCACCTGTGAGTGGACCTGGTGTATGGATTGGGTTGTCCCTGCAGAGAGCTCTGTTACACTTTTCTCTTACCTATAATTTCAATGGTAGCTTTATTTTAACAGTGAGAGATGGAATAGCAACAAAAATATCCAGAAAAATGCATTTAAAAAAAGTTCTAAATTGATTTGCATTTTAATGCGTGAAATAAGTATTTGATCCCCTATCAATCAGCAAGATTTTTGGCTCCCTGGTGATTTCTATACGGAGAACGAACTGAGATTAGGAGCACTCTCTTAAATGGAGTGCTCCTAATCTCAGTTTGTTACCTGTATAAAAGACGCCTGTCCACAGAAGCAATTAAAGGGTTAGTTCCCCGTTAAAAAACGTCCTATGTTCCAGTTAGGAGGCCCATAATAACAAAAAGCACTGTGCAGATTAAAAAAAAGCAGCTCCTTTCCTTACCTTTAGCCTCTGTAAATCTGCTGCTTCCGGTTGCAGGTATTTGAAAAGCTGCATTTAAATTACATTTAAACATACCTCCTCACACTGTACGTATAAGATTGTGCTCTGTGTGACTTCCTGAGTCCCATGATGCCTTGCTGCTCTCTTCACTTTCTCTTTCCCTGCGCACTCTGCACTTGTCTGTGGCGCCCCCTCCTCACCAGAACTAGCAGAGCTCCTGCACAAACAGCTAAAAGCAGTGTGTTTCTCTCCTCTACTACACCTCTCCGTGATGCCCCCCCTTAGCATCCAAAGGACCAAAGGACCAGGCTTGTGTGTTTGCTAACTTGCTTATCTACAAAGTAATTACAGAGTAATTTTACAATGTGAATGAGTAGAGAGAGAGAGGAGAGGGGGTGAGAAAGGAAAGAAGGAAGGGAGAAGAAAGAGAGGAGAGAGAAAAAAAACATATATATGTATATGTAAAGGGGGATTGAGGCTTGGTGTGCTGAGGGAAGCCCTACAAACCCACTGCGGGTTCCCACATTGCACCCGACTCGCAGGCAGTTCACACTGCCCTATGGAAGCCGCTAGGAGTGTCAATACAAAGTTTTTGACACCCCCAGATTGGTTCACATGTGGATTCGGACAGGAATCGGAACACATGGGTGTGAACACCCACGCGATCCGATTCTGGTGCGGACCAGAAAAAGGGTCCTGCACGACTTTGGTCCGAATGCGATGCTAATTCAGCCATACAATCTGTATGGCTGAATGTGCATCACACAGACATTGCATGTGATTTGCACTGCAGTGCAGTGCGAATCACATGCAATGTCGTACAGCGCATCAGTGTGAACCCAGCCATAGAGAAGTAGGGAGAAAGAGCGATAGAGAGACTACCTAATTCTGAAAAAAAAAAAAAAGAAAGAAAGAAAACCTTTATAGCAACATGCATTTTATTAAAAAACATACAAATCCCATGCGTTTAAGTGTATACATATATGAAATATCATCTAAACATAAATTGTGCAGCGTTATGGGGTAGACTACCCAAAACAATTCCCTTTTCAATTAGTATGTGGAAAAAAATAACACACAACATATACAGCAAACAATTTCCCAATAATCCTCCAAAAGCGATTAGTGAAAAAAGAGAAAATTTTAATTCAGTGTTTAGTAACGCTGATAACGTGGAGGGGTGAGGGCATATCCCTATTGTTGTGGGAAGCGGTGTGTTGGAGAGGGATTTTTTGCTGGATATAGCAGCATTACACTAGATTTTAATTTTCTTTTTTTTTTTTCCACAACTTACTTTTGGAGGATTATTGGGAAATTGTTTACTGTATATATTGTGTGGGTGTTATTTATTTTCCACAGACTAATTGAAGAGTTAAAAAGGGAATTGTTTTGGGTAGTCTCACACATAATGCTGCACAATTTATGTTTAGATGATATTTCACATATGTATACACTTAAATGCATGGGATTTGTATGTTTTTCATTAAAACACATGTTTCTATAAATATAGATATATTTTATTTATTTATTTCAGGTACTTATATAGCGCTGTAAATTTTCGCAGCGCTTTACATATACATTGTACATTCACATCAGTCCCTACCCTCAAGGAGCTTACAATCTAAGGTCCCTAACTCACATTCATACATACTATGGACAATTTAGACAGGATCCAATTAACCTACCAGCATGTCTTTGGAGTGTGGGAGGAAACCGGAGTACCCGGAGGAAACCCACGCAGGCACAGGGAGAACATGCAAATTCCAAGAAGGTAGTGTCATGGTTGGGATGCGAACCAGAACCAGAGACCCTTCTTACTGCTAGGCGAAAGTGCTATCCACTATACCACTGTGCCACCCACAGGTGTGTATTGGGGGGGGGGCGGGGTGAGAAATAGAGAGAAAAGGAGGAAAGAGGTACAGACAGGGAGAGATATAGAGAAGTGCATGGAGAGAGAGATACAGAAAGAGTGAGAAGTATAGAAAGAAGAAATCGTTTTGATATCCAGTAATTATGGTCGAAGCCCTTCAACTGGGATGGATGTGAACCACATGAACGTGCCACAAGACTCACATCATGAAATGGACCTGAAGTGTGCCCTGGTCTGCTGGTCGGTATACCATAAAAAGGGGGCATACCCAAGATAAGTAATAGATGTTTGAGGAGAGAAATTAATTTGAGAAATGCCCTGAAAAGGGGAATGGGAGGGAGGGTATCGTGCACCAGAACTGACAAAGACCACAGATGAGTGAGCTGCTTAAATACCCCCCAGACTCCTCCCATAAATTCAGGCTACCATACTGACCTTCTTATTTATGGTCGAAGCCCTTCAACCAGGATGGATGTGAACCACATTAACGTGCCACAAGAATAACATCATGAAATGGACCTGAAGTGTGCCCTGGTCTGCTGGTCGGTATACCAAAAAAGGGGGCAAAAACATTCAGGTAGGGTTGAAAGCTCTTTATTGGTTTAGTGTTATTTACTGTTGTTTGTCTTGAAAAGATGGATGGGGGTGATAAATAGAGAGAAAAGGAGGAAAGAGGTACAGACAGGGAGAGATATAGAGAAGTGCATGGAGAGAGAGATACAGAAAGAGTGAGAGGTATAGAAAGAAGAAATCGTTTTGATATCCAGTAATTATGGTCGAAGCCCTTCAACTGGGATGGATGTGAACCACATGAACGTGCCACCAGACTTACATCATGAAATGGACCTGAAGTGTGCCCTGGTCTGCTGGTCAGTATACCAAAAAAGGGGGCATACCCAAGATAAGTAATAGATGTTTGAGGAGAGAAATTAATTTGAGAAATGCCCTAAAAAGGGGAATGGGAGGGAGGGTATCATGCACCAGAACCGACAAAGACCACAGATGAGTGAGCTGCTTAAATACCCCCCAGACTCCTCCCTTAAATTTAGGCCACGATACGGACTTTCCGTTTTATGGTCGAAGCCCTTCAACTGGGATGGATGTGAACCACTTGAACGCGCCACAAGACTTACATCATGAAATGGACCTGAAGTGTGCCCTGGTCTGCTGGTCGGTATACCAAAAAAGGGCAAAAACATTCAGGTAGGTTTGAAAGCTCTTTATTGGTTTAGTGTTATTTACTGTTGTTTGTCTTGAAAAGATGGATGTCGACCCTGGGGCCAGATTGCTGGGTTTTGGATACAGCGAGGTGGAGAATGAAAGGATCTTGGAAGCGAGCTAGGTGACGTCTACACAGTACCTGGCCGGCAGGGCTATTACTGGTAAACTCGCTTAGGCCACAGAAACCGTAGTAGGTCAGGTAGATGGCCGCTTGAATGACCAAGCTGGGAAGAAAGCCAAATGGGGAACGAGAGAGGATGGACGACATATCTCTTAAGATGGTACTCGTGATGGGCAAGCGTTTGGAATTGGCTATGGGCTGCTGCTTCTGAATGCCTCTGCTTCCTTCTGAATGCCGCATGGAAATGGCTCGGATCACATGGGTTGCGAAGGAGGATGGCTTTGCAAGATCCTGTAAGGCCAGGCAGTGTTGGATGCCGGCTAAGTATAGTCTGATGGTGTTGTGTGATAGAGTCAATTGAGTGTAGCAAAATGAAATGAAAGCTAGTATGTGCTTAGTGTCTGTTAATGTTGTTGCGGGGCAGGATGCCAGAAACTTGCAGAAGGCGTTTCAAGCTGTAGGCCTTGAGTTTGTCACGGGATAAGGATTGGTTGATGAGCTGTGTCACGCTGTGCTGCTTTAATCCAATGTCAGCTGAGACCAAGGTGGGATAAGAGATGACGTTGGGTCGGCTCCAGGTTTCTGCTGGAAAGATGAAACGAAGTTAAAATGGGACAGTGCGTCTGTTGCAACGTTGCACTTGCCCGGAATGTATGTGTAGTGCACATGGAACTGATACTGCAGGTATAATTGTACCAGCCTACGTAGGAACGACATAACAGGGAGAAACTTGGACCTGCCCTTGTTAATGATATTGGCCGTGGCCTGGTTGTCGTGGGGGAGGCCACCATTTGTCCAGTCCAGGTATGGCCCCAGACCTGATACGGGTCGGTTTGTCGGGGGGCAGGCTGGCCTGCATGGAGTGAGTGTCAAGGTTGACCCCGAGGCAGGTGATAGAGTGTGCTGGGCCTTCCACTTTGTTTTCTGATATGGGCACATTGAGATACCCAAACACCACTCTTAACCTATCTGGGTCTATCGGGCACGTTGGGCTGTTCGATTAGCAGGAAGTCATCCAGATAATAAATGACCATCTGGCACCTGGCTTGGTGCGACAAGATCCAATTGAGAGACTGTGCAAAGGTGTCAAAGAGCCACGGGCTGCTTTAGAGTCAAAGGTCAGTTTAGTGGCAAAGTAATATGACTCTTTCCATTTAATGCCATGCCAGCACCAGAGGGACGGTTGGATGGGTAGAAGCTTAAATGTGTCTGATATGTTGGCTTTAGAGATCCAGGTGCTTGTGCCTCTTTTGATAATGGCCTGGATTGCCATGTCGACTGAAGCATATTTCAGGGAGAATTCCTCTGAAGGGATTAAGGAATTCGTACACCAAACAAATTTTTTGTGAAGCTGAGAAATGGCCGAGGACACGGACTGAAGAGACGCCTGCTGGATGCTGGGCCCATCTGTCGCTGGTTGTGGGAAGAAGAGGCTGAGGAGTAACTTGGGAATGGTCCATCCCCTGAGGGACTGCACGCTGCCGCTCTCTGAAACCGGTGAGGGTGACAGAGGGGCAGATATGAGGTCTTCGCTGCCAGCCTGTGACATGGCTCTGGCTGACTTGTGCCCTAGTTGCAAAGTCCTGGTTTTTGAGGTCGAAAGCTCAGTCGACCGGAACCTGGGGGAATAACGTCCAACCTGGTGCAGGATGGAACTGCCTGAACTCGACTGACCTAGAGAAGAAATGACAGACGGACAACGGTGAGTGGCTTAATTACATGCCATTAGGAGGTGAATGAGTGGCTGGGTTGTGCGACTTTGAGATGCGTTTATAGCGACTGCAAGGGAAACTTTATCAGGAGGCAAACGATGGTTAAACTAACGAATTTGAAACCATGAATGGAATTTGAAGGTAGACAGCTTTGAGAACAGTGGGTTTGAAGCTATGTGGACCAATGTGACTTGTTGTGACTGGATTCGAACTGGACCGTAAGGTGAGCCATACTAATGGGTGTCTGTCAATTACGTGACAAATCATACAGTGATCTGAATTTAAAAGTGAACCATTGAGTCGCTGAAGCGACCGACATCGAACAACAGTAGAGTGTATGACGGGATAAAAGAAACAAAAAATGCATGAATGACCTGACATGAAGTGACTGCCGAACCTAAGGAGAACATGACAGACAATATATGAAATAAGACCACTGAATGATTGAAGTGACGGTGACACGAATCGGGGTGCCATAACTGTGTCTTGACAGTGAACCGAACTGTGGAATATGGGGTGAAATGAGGGTGAAATAAAATGAGAGCGAAATGAAATGAGCGAAATGAAGCTGACATGAATCGGAGTGCTGCTAAAGCTACTGGACTTGGATCGGCGTGTGGGGTATATGAAATGAAATGACCAAAATGATTGCCATGACAGAGGCATGAATCGGTGTGTCGAGCTACTGACAGCGAACCTGTCTGAGGAACAGGAAATAACAACGGCTAACACAAGTCAACGCGACTGAAATCGAATCGGAGTGAAGGGTATGTAAAATGTAATAAATGAAATGTTTGCCATGACAGCGGTATGAATCTGTGTGCCACAATTTTGCAACTGATAATGAACCGGACTGTGGAGCATGGAATGGAATGAGATGGAATGACTAGAATGAACTGACACAAATCAATGCGTCGCAGATGAGATTGGTTGGAATCCGAGTGAAGGGTATGCGAAATGTACTGAATTAAATGATTTGCCATGACAGAGGCATTAATCGGTGTGCCGCAATTTGCGACTGATAATGAACTGGACTGTGGAGCATGGAATGCATGCGATGGAATGACTAGAACGAGTCGACACAAATCTATGTGTCACAGATGCGACTGGGTTCGAATCGGAGTGACGGGTATATGAGACAAATGGAATGATTGCCACGACAGAAGCATGAATCGGTGTGCCGCAGTTGCGACTGACAATGAACCAGACTGTGGCGCATGGAACTGTATGAGATGGAATGACTAGAACGAGCCGACACGAATCGGTGTGTTGCAGATGCGATTGGATTCGAATCAGGGTAAAGGGTATGCGAAATGTAATAAATGAAATGATTTGCCATGACAGAGGCACAAATTGGTGTGCCGCAATTGCGAGTGACAATGAACTGGACTGTGGAGCATGGAATGGAATGAGATGAAATGACTAGAACAAGCTGGCACGAATCGGTGTGTCGCAGATGCATCTGGATTTGAATCAGGGTGAAGAGTATGCAAATGTAATAAATTAAATGATTTGCTATGACAGAAACTCAAATCAGTGTGCAGCAATTGCAACTGACAACAAACCGGATTGTGGAGCATGGAATGGAATGAGATGAAAATGAAAATTCTACCGGCATGTGGAAGGCAATTGCTATGACAGAAACTAGAATCAGTGTGCAGCAATTGCAACTGACAACAAACCGGATTGTGGAGCATGGAATGGAATGAAATGAAAATTCTACCGGCATGTGGAAGGCAATGTCTTGGCCTTGCTGGACAGGGCGGTCAGTGGTAAGGTGCATATTACCGCTGACTCATGGTCCAGCAGGCATGGACAGGGACGTTACCTAAATTTCACAGCGCATTGGGTGACTCTGCTGGCAGCTGGGAATGATTCAGGACAAGGTGCAGTAGTGTTGGAGGTTGTTCCACCACCACGCCTCCAAAATGCCACTACTGGTGATTCTGACACACCTCTCTCCTCCACCCCCTCCTTTTCTTCTTCCTCCATGGCCTCTTCCTGTGCTTTGTCCTCGGAACCAGCGGTGCTCCGTAGGCGTTCAAGGGGCTACGCAAGTACACAGGCCGAAAGATGCCATGCGGTGCTTGAGCTGGTGTGCTTGGGGGACAGGAGCCACACTGGGGCAGAGATTCTGTCAGCTCTGCAGGGGTAGGTTCAGAGGTGGTTGACGCCACGCCAACTTAAGGCAGGAATGGTGGTTTGCGACAATGGCACCAACCTCCTCTCCGCCCTCCGACAGGGACAACTGACCCATGTGTCCTGTTTGGCTCATGTCCTTAACTTGGTGGTACAGCGGTTCTTGGGCAGGTACCCGGGCTTACAGGATGTCCTGAGGCAGGCCAGGAAAGTCTGTGTGCATTTCCGCAGGTCATATAATGCCAGTGCTTGACTGACTGACCTCCAAAAGGAATTTAACCTGCCCAAGAACCTCCTAATTTATGACATGCCCACCAGGTTGAACTCAACTTTGGCCATGCTGTAGCGGCTGCACACGCAGCAGAGGGCCATCAATGAGTACCTGTGTGACTATGGCACCAGGACAGGGTCAGGGGAGCTTGTTTTTTTTCCCCGCGCCAGTGGGCCATGATCAGGGATGCATGCACTGTCCTGTCACTATTTGAGGAGGCCACGAGGATGGTGAGCAGTGACAGTGCATGCATCAGTGACACTGTCCCCCTTGTCCACCTGTTGGAACACATGCTGAGTGGACAGGGCACTTGAGGCAGAGCAGAGGCAGGAAGAGGAGGACTTCCTTAGCTCTCAAGGCCCCCTTTATCCAGACAGTGTTCCTGCGTGCCCGCTGATCACACAGGAAGAGGACGAGGAGGAGGAGGAGGATTGTGTCAGCATGGAGGTGGAGCCTGGCACTCAGCATCAGCAGCAGTCTTTAAGGGATAATTTACAGTCCCAAGAAACCCATGGACTTGTACATGGCTGGGAGGAGGTGGCTGAGGATCATGTCATCCTTAGTGACCCAGAGAACTCCGGACCGAATGCCTCAGCAAACCTACGCTGCATGGCCTCCCTGATCCTGCAAAGCCTGCGGAAGGATCCTCATATTCGTGGTATCAAGGAGAGGGATCAATACTGGCTGGCAACCCTCCTTGATCCACGTTTCAAGAGTAAGGTTGCAGACCTTATCTTGCTGTTGCAGAGGGAGCAGAGGATGAAACATCTTCGGGAGGCCTTGCAGAAAGGTCTGTGCAACGCGTTCCCAGAGACTGGGATGTTACAAACACCTGTTCCTGGACAACGTGTTGCTGCGGCTTCGGTCAGTCAAAGAAGGAGTGATGGAGAAAGTGGCCGTCTGACCGATGCGTTCAGACAATTTTCCGCAGCCCCAAGGTATGATCGGTTCCAGCAACCATCGCCAGCGTCTGTTTTACATGGTGCAGGAATACCTAGGGGCAAGATTTGACTTGGACAACTTTTCCAACCGAAAATCCTCTGGGTTACTGGGTCTTGAGGATGGATCACTGGCCAGAGCTTGCACAGTATGTAATTGAGCTACTGGCCTGTCCTGCATCCAGCGTTCTTTTGGAACGCACATTCAGTGCTGCTGGAGGCTTTGTAACCGATTACAGGGTGCGCCTGTGTCACGTACCTTGAAGGTGAGCCTGACGTGCAGAGGGAAACTTCTCATACGGCTCTGGTTCCGGGATCACTGGAGTGGAAACAGTGACCCTCGGAGCACAGCGGAGTAGGAGAGCCTGCAGGTTTCGCTTGACTGAAGATGGAGTCTGCTTGGCAGAGACAGGAACAGGCTTGATTGCTGCGGATGCAGGAACGCTGAGAAGTAGCAGGCAGGTGCACACAGATGCAGGACTTGTAGGCAGATGCACACGGATACAGGACTTGTAGGCAGATGCACACGGATGCAGGACTTGTAGGCAGATGCACACAGATGCAGGACTTGTAGGCAGATGCACACAGATGCAGGACTTGTAGGCAGATGCACACAGATGCAGGGCTGCAGGCAGGAGCAGGGTCAGACAAGCCAGGTCACAGCAGCGGATCAATCAGACAGAAGCAGCAGGCAGAGAATGGTCAAAGTCCAGGCAGGTTCGGCAACAGGAGATCAAACAAACAGGAACACAGAGCAGGTCAAAGGCAAGCCAAGGGGTCAGGACTGGAGACAGCAGCAAGGTCAGGAGAAGCCAGGTAACACTGGAGCAGGTGCAGGTTCAGGATCAGGTACAGGATGAGCTGCAGATCAGACAGCAAGGATGCATTCTGAAAAGGCCCCTTTTAAGGATCACTGGGCGCCAAAGCTGTGTTACTGTGCGCGCGTCCGCGATGTGCGCACGCGCATGCGCACTGGCGCACATCTATTCACTGCTGAATGCCTATGGACTGGAACAGATCTCAATGGACCCATGCGCCTGCAGCCAGTTGCAGAGCCATGCGCAGTACATCCATGACAGCCTGTCCCCCGACTCGATCGATCGACTGACCTTTATAAAAATGAATCAGTCTTGGATCACCACCAGATACCAAGCACCTGATGCTGATGTAACCAAATAAATGAAAAGAAATGTCAGATCCCTTCAAGACTGCCTATGCTGATGCTGAGTGACTATCCTGTTATGCTGAGTGACTATCTTCTTCCTCCTCAATGATCATGCTGATAGCTTGTAAGAATATTTTTGCTTCTGGGTGCCGTCACCCAATTTTTCAGCCCTTGTTTAACAGGGGTGTATAATTACAATTTTTGATGCAATTCTTTGCAGCAGGGCTCGTTCCTGCGCTCCAACTAGAGTATCTGTGAGAGGTTGCAGTGTTGTGGCACCAGTGCCTAAGACCCAATTTTTCTGTCCCTGTTCAACAGTGACATGTAATTACAATTCTTGATCTAATATTTCACAGCAGGGCCCGTTCCAGCACCCACCAAGAGTAACTGTGAGGACTTACAGTGTTGTGGCACCAGCAAAACCACCACCACCACCACCAAAGGACCAATTTTTCTGCCCCTGTTCAACAGGTGCATGTAATTACAAATCTTGATCTAATATTTCACAGCAGGGCCCGTTCCAGCTCCCACCAAGAGTAACTGTGAGGACTTACAGTGTTGTGGCACCACCACCACCACCAAAGGCCCAATTGTTCTGTCCCTGTTCAACAGGTGCATGTAATTACAATTCTTGATCTAATATTTCACAGCAGGGCCCGTTCCAGCGCCCACCAAGAGTAACTGTGTGGTCTTACAGTGTTGTGGCACCAGCACCACCACCACCACCACCACCACCAAAGGCCCAATTTTTCTTCCCCTGTTCAACAGGTGCATGTAATTACAATTCTTGATCTAATATTTCACAGCAGGGCCCGTTCCAGCGCCCACCAAGAGTATCTGTGAGGACTTACAGTGTTGTGGCACCAGCACCACCACCATCACCAAAGGCCCTTTTTCTGCCCCTGTTCAACAGGGGCATGTAATTACAATTCTTGATCTAATATTTCACAGCAGGGCACTGTGAGGGCTTACAGTGTTGTGGCAACACCAACACCTAAGGCCACAATTTCTGCAGAGTATATAGGGCAGGCCCCTACTTTCAAACATCCAACTTACAAACGACTCCTACTTGCAAACGGAAGGAGACAACAGGAAGTGAGATGAAATCTACCCCTAGGCAGGGAAATTCTGTCCTGTAAGAGTTAATATGGGAAAAACGTTTTTCCTTTCCACTGATGCTTTATCACCAATCCTTGTTTTACTAAAAACCCCAAATTTTCAAAAAACATTTGTCATTGTGACAGAAAGTGAGGTGAAATCTTCTGAAGAGGAGCACAGACAGCAAAACAAATGTCACAGGGGTGATAACTCTTCCCTATGTTTTCCAAAAAGCTTAAAAATAGATTTTTTGGCTGGAGCTACACTTTAAAAATGTACTAGTTCAAAATTACAAACATATTCTACTTAACAACAAACCTACAGTCCCTGTCTTGTTTGCACCACCTGTATACTGCTGTTCAGAGTATATAGGGCCTGGGGGCCCCACACCTTTCCTTTTTTTAATTTGGGTCTGGGGTTCCCCTTAATATCTATACAAGACCCAAAGGGCCTGGTAATGGACTGGGGGGTGGGGGGTACCCATGCCATTTGTCTCACTGATTTTCATCCATATTGTCGGGACCCGACATTACATTAAAGCCGCAAGCAGTTTTAAATGACTTTTATTCCTTTAAAAATGTCATTTTGTGCAGGGACTGTTCTAAGCACGGGAAACACGCGCCACTTTACAGGCATACTATAGACACCCCCCAGGTATGATAAGGATAGGAATATTTCACTTTTTCTTTTCACTTAAGCATCATTAAAATCACTGCGCCTGAAAAAACGGCCGTTTTTAAAACTTTTTTTGCATGTCCCCTGGGGCAGGACCCGGGTCCCCAAACCCTTTTTAGGACAATACCATGCAAATTAGTCTTTAAAATTAGCACTTTTGATTTTGAACGTTCGAGTCCCATAGACTTCAATGGGGTTCCAACGTTCGTGCAAAGTTTTGGTCCGTTCGCAGATTCTGGTGCGAACCAAACCGGGGGGGGGGGGGTGTTCGGCTCATCCCTACTCAGGACACCCCCCCAGGCACGGTATTTAAAGGAATATTTCATTTTTATTGTTTCACTTTAAGCATTATTAAAATCACTGCTCCTGAAAAAACGTTCATTTTTAAAACTTTTTGCATTGATACATGTCCCCTGGGGCAGGACCCAGGTCCCCATACACTTTTTATGGCTAAAACTTGTATATAAGCCTTTAAAATTAGCATTTTTGATTTTTCATGTTCGTGTCCCATAGACTATAACGATGTTAGCACCAATTATTTGCCTCTTCACTGTTCAAGTTCTTCTGGTGCGAACCGAACCAGGGGTGTTTGGCTCATCCCTACCCAATAGCCAATGGAACATGAACATGGTTGGTACGATAATATTAATGCCTCAAATGCAAAACATTATTGTATAGAATGAAAAGAATCAAACATTAGTAATAGTATTTTCTATGCATGACTGTTCAGCTCCATAGCGTAGTGGTATGCCCCAGTACTTTCAAAGGTTCAAGCCGTGGGTTTGAATCCCACCAATAGTATCACCTCCTGAAAATGTACATTGTACTCAGCAGCATAATTAGCGAACATCAGTTTGGTTTATTCTTTTTTAAATCTTCAAACGCATGCAATGGTCTGTAATTATTCAATAATATTATGGTGTGGAATTCCAAAAATCCAGCTATTTAAAAATCAAGAAAAAAATGGCGTAGGGTCCCCCCCCAGTGCATACCAAGCATACCACGCCTAAAATAAAAAATTGACATGGGTCCCCCCCAATCCATACCAGGCCTTTCAGGTCTGGTATGGATTTTAAGGGTAACTCTGCGCCAATTTTTTTTAAACAATGGCATGAGGTCCCCCCAAAATCCATACCAGACCCTTATCCAAGCAAGCAACCTGGCAGGTCAGGAAAGGGGGGCATGAGCGAGCAGCCCCCCTCCTGAACCATACCAGGCCCACATGCCCTCAACATGGGAAGGGTGCTTTGGGGTCCCCATGTTGATGAGGAAAAGGGCCTCATCACCACAACCCTTGCTGGGTGGTTGTGGGGGTCTGCGGGTGGGGGGATTATCGGAATCCGGAAGTCCCCTTTAACAAGGGGGCCCCCAGATCCCGACCCCCCGTATCAGGTACATTGTACCCCTACTCATTCACCTAAAAAAACAGTGAAATGTGGCAAAAGACAATAGCTGGTTTTTGACAACTCCTTTATTAAAAATGTCTCCTTCTTCCCCCCGCTTCTTCCTTCATCTTTCTCTGGTCTTCCTTTGGTTTTCTCCTTCATCCTCCAGCTTCTTCTTCCCCCACTTCTTCCTTCATCTTCCTCTGCCTCTTCCTCTGGCTTCTTCTTCCCCGCTTCATCCTCCGGTCTTTCTCTGCTGCCACTCCCGCCACCGACCTGCTGAACAAACAACGGACCTCCTCCGACGCTGCGGCCAGCCGATCTGTCCACTTCCATAGCGCACATTTCATATATAACTATGGGTCGTGGCTGCCGGATGACGTCAGCAGGAGACCCCACCTGCTTGTGACATCACTGACCCATCATGCCCTGGGTGGTGAAGTCACAAGGGGCGGGTCTCTGAGTGACATCATACGCCCCATCGAAGCAACGGAGGAGGTTCGTATTTTGAATGTTCAGTGAAAGCGGCGGCGGGAGCGGCAGAGGAGAAAGACCGGAGGACGAAGCGGGGGAAGAAGAAGCCAGAGGAAGATGGAGAAGACCGGAGGAAGATAGGGGAAGAAGCAGGGGAAGAGGAAGCTGGAGGGCATGTGAGGGCATGTGGCCTGGTATGGTTCAGAAGGGGGGAGGGGGTGCTCGCTCGTTCCCCCCCTTTTCTGACCTGCCAGGTTGCATGCTCAGATAAGGGTCTGGTATGGATTCTGGGGGGGACCCCTACGCCATTTAAAAAAAAAAATTTGGCATGGAGTTCCCCTTAATACCCATACTAGATTCGAAGGACCTGTTATGGATTTGTGGGGGGAACCTATGCCATTTTTTTCTTTGATTTGTACTCTATAATGCCGGGAACCGGCAATACATTACAGCCGCAAGTAATTTTAAATTACATTTTTTCCTTTAGAAATGCAATTTTTCTGCGGTACAGTAATAAACACAGGAAAGATGCACTACTTTACAGGCATACTAAGGACACCCCCAAGGCACGATATTTAAAGGAATTTTGAATTTTTATTGTTTCACGTTAAGCATTATTAAAATCACTGCTCCTGAAAAACGGCTGTTTTAAAAACATTTTTTCTGAATGATACATGTCCCTTGGGGCAGGGCCCGGGTCCCCATACACATTTTATGGCAAAGAACTTGCATATAAGCTTTCAGTGAGAACTTTGGATTTTGCAGGTTCGAGCCCCATTGACTTCCACTATTCTCGCATATGTGATCTGACAGGCATGTTTTAGTTGGCCTTAATTGGGCGCTATTTTCCAGGACTGCAGGATCATTTATTGGCGCTAAAGTAAATACATACATACAGCTCAGACCATAGAAAAGTGTAATACTGAAAGTGAGTTTAAATCAGTGAATGCTAAAGCCGCGTACACACGGTCGGACTTTTCATCTACAAAAGTCCAACGGACGCCGACGGACTAAAGCTGGCTGGTAATCCGATCGTGTGTGGGCTTCTCCGGACTTTCAGCAGACTTTTTCAGCCTCAAATCCGACGGACTTTAGATTTGAAACATGCTTCAAATCTTTACGTCGTAACTACGACGGACCCCGAAATCCGCTCGTCTGTGTGCTAGTCCGACGGACAAAAACCCATGCTAGGGCAGCTATTGGCTACTGGCTATGAACTTCCTTATTTTAGTCCGGTGTACGTCATCACGTACGAATCCGTCGGACTTTTGTGTGGTCGTGTGTAGGCAAGTCCGTTCGTTAGAAAGTCTGCTGCAAGTCCGCCGAAAGTCCGCCGGAAGTCCGCCGGAAGTCTGTCGGACAGGCTGTCGGACTTTTGTAGACGAAAAGTCCGACCGTGTGTACGCGGCATAAGAGTAAACTACATATGTGTCATCAAGAACCCTCACCATTTTGTAAAAATAGTTGGTAAAATGCACCAGATATTTTGTTGCAAGACAAAAAAAGAGTATCAATGAAAAAAGACAGTAGCAGTAAAGTGGCTTGCAGAATAAAAAAAATTAAACACCAACAAAAAGCCTTAAAATGTTAGTGGACATTTGTTAATTCTTGCTTATCCATTGAATTGACAGTATAGTGCCTTGTACAATTTGTCCTGAGGCTCTTTGATAGTTACAATCAGGCTTTAAAACTTAGATAACCAAGCTTTTTTAACACATATAGTAATTTACAAAACACACACACAAAGGTAAATTAAAACAAAAGCAGATACCGGTATTTGTGAATTGCAAAAGACTTACTTCTTACTTCTTGTTAGAATCATCTTTGCTTGCAAATACAGCTGCTAAGTCTTCACCAAATTTCAAAATGGCTCTAGCTTTGTAAAATTGGGGTAGGACCATTTGTAAACAGTAATTTTTAAAATACAGACTCTGAGTTGCATTGAGGCAAAAGCTGTGTGTAAAATGGCTCTAATAGTGTTACTCTTCCCATATGCATAAATCATATCTGATACCCTACACTGTGTCTGACCTACACTGAATCATCTCAGGGATGCATGGAAAAACAAATGTGTGTAATTTCATTTGATAGAAAGCCAGTCACTGCTCTGCTAGGCTCTGGTAGTGTTGTGATATTACTTAAAGGTGATTTTTGTTAATCCTGCAAAGTTCCACCCTAGCACTATTGGGGTTATTTGCATAAATGGTGAAACACCAGACTCCTATGGTTGAGATAGTTACTCCCTGTGTCTCTGTAACACAGTCAGTGGGAGTGCTACCCTCACTGCTTCATGAAACAATAGTGGTGAGAGATTTTACACATTTTTGGAGTTTGTGGAAAAACAAAAGTCAGTAGGATAGAGACCCCCCTGCTGGGGAAACACCTGAACTCATTCTGGACCCTTTTGATTGCAAAGCTGAAGTTGAAACTGTTGTTGTGTCCAAGGAAGGGGTAGTTCCTTTTCCTTTCTCTGTAATGGCTGGGGAGCAGGAGGAGCTGGAATCCAACCCCCAGCTTGAGGATAATGAACAAGATATTATCTCTGACTCTAATAATGAGAGTGGACAGATTATGTTTGTACAGAATAACCAAGAGACTCCACACTTAATAGAGCCAGAGAAAACATTAAAATGATTGACAGGGAACCTGTTGAACCTAATGTAGTAGTGTGTTTTCCCTACATGGCTCTTAAAAATAACTTGCTGTATCAAGTGGTAAAAGAAGGGGAGGAGGTGGTAAAAATGCAAACATGCACTTGATATCCCATACCAACAGAAGTCTACAATACAAAACAGCTTTGCACTACATAAAGAAATAATGGGACAATTTGAAATTCATGACAAAAGTCTTAGCAAATTCTCCTTCATGGTTTGGCAAGCTGTATTAGCTTAAAATAAATGTTTTACTGGGATTGGTGTACTCCCAGGGGGTCATTTACTATAGCGCCGCGGCGCTAATCGCGCTATATAGCGCTAAAACAGTATTCACTATAGCGCTAGTGAAAAAATACTCCCAGAATCAAATTTACTATAGTTCCCTGAAAACAAATAGCGCCCAAACCCTTAGGCCCCTTTCACACTTATGCGACTTCAAAGTCGCATAATTTTGCAGAGATTTCACGGCCGCAATTTTGACAAAACAGTTGTATGACTGTGGATCCGACTTTGCCCTGTGACTTGAAGTCCGACTTCAATGAGCAGGGATCCGACTTTGATCCCCGACAATACCAGGCACTGTCTGCAATGAATCTACCCCACGCGCAATGTAAAAAAAAAAACGGCATGGGTTCCCCCTCCAAGGGCATAGCAGGCCCTTCAGTCTGGCATGGATTTTAAGGGCAACCCCCACGCCGAAAATACGGTGTGGGGGTGCCCCCAAATCCATACCAGGCACTCATCCGAGCACACAGCCCAGCAGGTCAGGAAAGGGGGTGGGGACAAGCGAACGACCCCCCTCCTGAACCGTACCAGGCTGCATGCCCTCAACATGGGGGGGTGGGTGCTTTGGGGCAGGGGGGCTCTGCGCCCCCACCCAAAAGCACCTTATCCCCATGTTGATGAGGACAAGGGCCTCTTCTCGACAACCCTGGCCGTTGGTTGTCAGGGTCTGCAAGCGGGGAGCTTATCGGAATCTGGAAGCCCCCTTTAACAAGGGGGGGGACCCAGGTCCTGCCCCAGGGGACATGTATCAATGCAAAAAAAGTTTTAAAAAGTCAGTTTTTTTTCAGAAGCAGTAATTTTAATAATGCTTAAAGTGAAACAATAAAAATGAAATATTCCTTTAAATATCATGCCCGGGGGGCGTCTATAGTATGCCTGTAAAGTGGTGCAGTTTTCCTGTGTTTAGAACAGTATCATAGCAAAATTACATTTCCAAAGGAAAAAAGTCAAGGGCCTGGAGTAGACCCCCAAAGCACCTTGTCCCCATGTTGATGAGGACAAGGGCCTCATCCCCACAACCCTTGCCCGGGGGTTGTGGGGGTCTGCGGGCGGGGGACTTATCAGAATCTGGAAGCCCCCTTTAACAAGGGGAGCCCCAGATCCTGCCACCCTATGTGAATGGGTATAGGGTACATCGTACCCCTACCTGTTCACCAAAAAAAGCAGTGAAATGTAAAAAAACCAATAGCCGGTTTTTGACAAGTCCTTTATTGTAAAAAATCACTGAGCCGTCTACTTCTCTTAGCCGTCTTCTCCTTCCGCTGTCTCTCCCACCGCCATCTTCTCCCTGAGCTGTCTTCTCACAGAGCCGTCTCTCCTACCGCCGCCATCTTCTCCAGCTGCTGTGTTCTTCCCCACCACTGGTTACGCGCAAATAAAAAAAAAGCCGCTCTTTTTCTGTGTTGTCACCCGCTGTGTGGCGTCTCTTACATCTCTCTGGGTGACGTCATTGGATGGCCACGCAAGACCGCCACAGAAAAAGAGAGACTTTTTTTATTAGCGGGTAACCGGCTGTGCAGAAGAACACAGCAGTGGGAGAAGATGGTGGCGGCAGGAGAGATGGCTTGGGAAGAAGACAGCTCGGGAAGAAGAAACATCAAACACTAGTAAATGTATTTTCTATGCATGATTGTGCTCAGCCCAATAGGGTAGTGGTCAGTGCTTTTACCTCGAAAAACTCAGGCCTTGAAGGACTTATGGGTTCAAATCCCACAGAGGGATACTAAAAGATGGCATTGGTGAAAAAAAGGCGAATGACAATTAGCCATAGCAGCATTTGCTGAAAATAGGCGAAGGCCAATTAGCCAGGGTGCTTTAGCTTGGCTGATTCTATTATATTAACTCTTCAAATGCATGCGATGGTATGTAAGTATGCAATAATATTATGGTGTGCAATTCCCACTAGTTAACAGGAAGTTTAAATTTCTTTGTTTGTTTATTTTAATTTGCTTTTGCACTAAATCACAGCTGGTGGATGGTAGGTTGGGATTTGAACTCATAACTTGAGTGCTGTGGAGACATCTGAGCAGACCACCAAGCCATTGTGCTAAGTACACTGTGACCTGCGTAATAGTGTAGTATGATTAAAAAATGAACATACATAATTACCGCTTTATAGTCACCTAAATAAAAAAAAAACATGAAAAAAACAACATACAACAAATAGGTAACCTAAATGTTCAATACATGTAACTTTACAGAATAGCAAACATTACTCTGTAATAATCATTCATAACTGCATTTGTTAGTGTAACGACACCCCGAGTATGAAAGGGGTTAAAGTCGTTTAGGTCATTCCATACCCAAACACAAAGGCAGCTACCGAACACTTCAATCAGCCGAACAAGGAACCCATACAAATAATTCTCCCCAAATACGAGACAAGGCTCTGTCTTGAGATTCAAGCAGCAATAGAATCTTTATTCAAAAACATGTCACACAGATCCCATTTCAAAACACCTCCCCCCACCCTTGGAAAACCAGGTGGGCCAAACTGTCCAATGACAATGGACACACAGGTCAGGTGTGTCCAACATCTCATCAGCACACAGTCATATCAGCAAGGAGAGCTGCTGGAGGAATCCCCCCACCCTCCAGAGAAATACACATCCTGTGATCCAAGGCAGACAAACACAATAGAACAGTGGAATACAGCCCAACCCCAGACTAGCACAGCAAACAGTACACAACAGCATGAGACAACACACAATATATACACAACATTGTTAAGCAGTCAGTATTTATAATATGGCACATACGGGGTTCCCAGAGTTTTGTGTTTTGGGGGGACATGGACTTGAATCCAAAGTAACATTATTTCAGGGTCCCCAGGCATACACCTCACAAAGAGTATTGTTCCCTTAAAATCCAGGGCCCATAGTCGAAAGGCAAGAGGCCTGCATTCCTTCCTCTCCAAAAGCCTCTGTCCTGGCTAGGTCTGTCACAGTTAGCAAAAGAAGGAAAAAAACTAGGAATACCAATTGCAATATACATCAATAGATGCACACGAGGTAGAGCACATCTCACATAAAAATGTTTCTTTCACATACATGGATCATGGTTGCAGTGCAGTGCTATATAAAAACTTTGTAGAAATTGTCATTTGCATATCCGCAGAATCGCTAATTAGCGCTGATTTCGAATTTACTAACGCATGTTTGCGGCTAATAGCACTCTTTTTCATTCGGATGTTCTCCTGTTGAAATCTTAATTGCCTAAAATTGGCGCTATTACATGTAATAGCACCCAGAACGTCCTGGCGCTATAGTAAATAACCCTCCACTTGTCTTTAATTATGTCTGACTTAATTTTTTTTTTAAAGAAAACTGTTAATGTAAATCCAGCTTAAAATAAATGTTTTACCGGGATTTTGTACCTTTTTCGAATACTCCCAGTGTCTTTAAATATGTCTGACTTAAAAAAATGCATTAGCTTAAAATAAACATTTTACCGTGATTGTTGTACCTTTTTCAAACACTCCCAGTGTCTTTGAATATGTCTGTTCTGCTCCGATATTTTCCAGATTCCCAGCTGGTTCCATTGATTACCGTTCACAAAAAAAAAGCCATCCAATCTAGATGCAGCTGGAATCTTCTAACTTGCGTATGAGCCCTGTTAGTCATCTATTATGGCTACCAGCCAAAGCTAGCCCTCCTATTTTATGCCCCACACTCTTGTTTTTTATAGGTTTGTGGGACAGGTTATCCACAAAACACACTTTTAGATCAACCTACACTTACCTTGCTCTGCTTTCAGCAAATCCTGCATTACCCTCCGGCCCCTGCCCCATTGATTTTGCATTGTGGATAAACAAAGGTTTGTTGTGTATTGCTGATTTTATGACCACAGAGAGGTTCTAACAATACAAACTCTTAAAGAAAAACACACTTTGCTTACCGCTTACTGAATACTACTGAGATACTCAGCTAGCCCACTTTATCACTTCACTGAAAAGAGTTTCTGATTTATCCATGACAACCCCAATGGAATATTTATGTAAACATATTAATAACATATCCAAGGTTTACAGCATTCTATCCTCCATGGACGTCAAAATTCCTTATATAGAAAGATGGGAACAGGATGTAGGGGATGTCTTAGACCCTGCAGAATGGCATAGACTGGCACAATGAATCGCAAAATTGATCATAAATACTTCCCTAATTGAAGCCAATTACAAGGTACTCATGCGATGGTACATGGTCCCCATTAGAATTTATAAATAAAAATTTGTGCGCTAGCAATAATTGGGAAAATGCCTAGGAGACACAATTTATATATGAATCCCAGCAAAAATAATAATAACAGGTGCATGAAATCCTCTCTCAAAGATCCGAGAAAATATTTGAATATTCTGAAAATAAAATATAAATAATCACACATCCAAAAAACACCTATAATCAGTCCATGAATAGGTTAAGCAAAATAAATAGAAAGAAAGAAAAAAGTCCGTTTGGTGTATCTTATCACAAAATCAGGAAAATAGTAAGCTGTAAAGAATATTTCCGAATACACATTGATTGCAGAAAAGGAGTAATGGATGTACCCTTACCCCAATCTTTGGACCTCCTCTATGGCAAGGTCGTATGGGCTTGCAGATATAACCCTCTGCGGGGACAGATGGAATGTTGATGTCCGGGTCCTGTCAGCGTACACCACCGACTCCAATCTGATCGGGCCGATCCAACTGCTCCAACATCAGAGGGAAGACTCAGGAGTGGGAGAGTCCATATTTAAAAAACAAGGGGAAGAACTCCAATAGTGTAATAACGTTGGGGATTTATTGGTTAAAATAAACCACAGATATACATATAAAAAGTTCCAATATGGGAAAAAATTATCATCTAAAAAAGCCGGCATAAACAGAGGCTGAACGCCCGTGCAAACAAGAAATCAAGAACACGTGATGGCAAGCACTACGAGGCCATGCCCTACATGTTTCGTCATACGTGACGTCTTCTACGGGGCACGGGCGACGCAATGAACCATCACCATATATATAAACAGATAGAGTATAACCACACCCCGTCTCCGCCCATGTCCGTCGTTCGACAGGGCATGCGCAGAGATTCGACCAAGCCGTCATTAAAGACCGCCTTCAGGGCGGAACGTAAACAGAAAACCAAAACGAAAAACCAAACAAAACGAAATTACAGCCAAGCATCATTTCGGCGCCAGCCCGTCGTACGACCAGGCATGCGCAAGGATATACCAAGCCTCGGTCTGGCTGTCATTGAAAGCCTCCTATAGAGGCGGGCCATGATAAAAAAAACGGAAAGACTCGAGCGTGTACCCTGGGTTGAAAAATAGAGAGGACCATCCATAGCACGCCGGGAACTTCCGGTATCTAATAAGAAAAACGGATTTAAAAAAAAACTTGACACCGCAATTAAAGCTAAAAAGACTGCTCTGCAGTACATATATTGTACAGACTGTAATCTTAAAGTGCACCATCCACTTAATATAATGAAAAGAAATATTTTAATGCGCTATACATCTGTTACAATGAAGGGACCCTATAATGTGAGAGGCGCTAGTTTTGTCTTTTAATTTTAAATTTTTAATACATATATGTAACAAAATCTAAAAAAATATTTATTTAAAAAATAAAAATAAACCAAAAATGCCCTGGAACTTGTGAAAAAACATATGAACCAGTGTGCAAATTTATTAGTGAAGTTATATATGGGCAAAACATATTAGAGATGGAACCGTTATATCTTTGGAATTTCACCTAAAAGGTTTAAATTTTGACCTGACAGCCAGAACGAACCTCTGCCTATCCCTTTACAATTTTCAACCTAAGGGAGGAAACAATAGAGTCTAGTGGGTATAATGAGCAAAAAAACCAAAAAAAAAAAAAATAGTGGGAGATACTACCACATACATTCCCCTAAAATCAGACCCTAGGAGTAAATACAAAAGGGAACTTGGGAATATTGTGGAGAATGGTTTCAAACTAGGGGTTATAAATAAAAAAGAAAAATTGTTTTTGGTTCCGGTAACGTCACGGATACTGATCATATATTATCTTCCAAAGGTCCATAAGGACCCCGTCCATCCGCCCGGCCGCCCAATAATTAGCGGTATCGATTCAATCACCTCGAGAGCCGGCAAATATATCGACAACTTTCTCCAGCCCTTAGTTCGTTCACTACCCGCTTATATTAAAGACAGTAGACATGCCATTAACCTACTTAGGGACTGTGGGTATAGGAGTGGATACTGGCTTGTTACGGCGGATGTCACGTCTTTATACACAGCGATTCCCCACGTCTGGGGTATATCCTCAGTGAAATACTATCTGTATAAGGACGTGACATTGCCGAGAAAACAAAAGAGGTTCATAATGGATTTGCGGTGTCAAGTTTTTTTTAAATCCGTTTTTACTTATTAGATACTGGAAGTTCCCGGCGTGCCATGGATGGTCCTCTCTATTTTTCAACCCAGGGTACACGCTCGAGTCTTTCCGGTTTTTTTATCATGGCCCGCCTCTATAGGAGGCTTTCAATGACAGCCAGACCGAGGCTTGGTATATCCTTGCGCATGCCTGGTCGTACGACGGGCTGGCGCCGAAATGAGGCTTGGCTGTAATTTCGTTTTGTTTGGTTTTTCGTTTTGGTTTTCTGTTTACGTTCCGCCCTGAAGGCGGTCTTTAATGACGGCTTGGTCGAATCTCTGCGCATGCCCTGTCGAACGACGGACATGGGCGGAGACGGGGCGTGGTTATACTCTGTCTGTTTATATATAAGGTGATGGTTCATTGCGTCGCCCGTGCCCCGTAGAAGACGTCACGTATGACGAAACATGTAGGGCGTGGCCTCGCAGTGCTTGCCATCACGTGTTCTTGATTTCTTGTTTGCACGGGCGTTCAGCCTCTGTTTATGCCGGCTTTTTTAGATGATAATTTTTTCCCATATTGGAACTTTTTATATGTATATCTGTGGTTTATTTTAACCAATAAATCCCCAACGTTATTACACTATTGGAGTTCTTCCCCTTGTTTTTTTAAATATGGACTCTCCCACTCCTGAGTCTTCCCTCTGATGTTGGAGCAGTTGGATCGGCCCGATCAGATTGGAGTCGGTGGTGTACGCTGAGAGGACCCGGACATCAACATTCCATCTGTCCCCGCAGAGGGTTATATCTGCAAGCCCATACGACCTTGCCATAGAGGAGGTCCAAAGATTGGGGTAAGGGTACATCCATTACTCCTTTTCTGCAATCAATGTGTATTCGGAAATATTCTTTACAGCTTACTATTTTCCTGATTTTGTGATGAGATACACCAAACGGACTTTTTTCTTTCTTTCTATTTATTTTGCTTAACCTATTCATGGACTGATTATAGGTGTTTTTTGGATGTGTGATTATTTATATTTTATTTTCAGAATATTCAAATATTTTCTCTGATCTTTGAGAGAGGATTTCATGCACCTGTTATTATTATTTTTTCTGGGATTCATATATAATGTTTATTACTTCATGGATATTTGGAGTTTTTTTTGCAGCTGCATCTTTGTGAATTTATTTTTTTATCACGTTTTGCTCATTAGCGCAAGTTTTTCTCACCACCCCATTAGAATTGCCCAGTGGGTACTGAAAACCTGACCATGTGCCAAGAAAGAACAGCATATCATGTCTGGTGGATGTGTCCAAAAGTTCACAGGTTCTGGATCCGCACTTATAACATTATGTAACAAGTCCCCAAAGACACTCCTCAGACACCCTGCTGAGGGAGCCCCGAGACCCACCCAAATGACTTTCATTTTTACAGCAGCTAGAATTTGATCGCAAGATCTTGGAAGTCTTTTGTGATATCTTCTGACCTCTTAGAGAATACAATGTCCTGGACACCTCCCTGCCATTCTGCAAGATAGGATTCCCAGATTTGAAAAAACCTGGGACCCTTGGATCACCTACCTGACAAGAACTGCCTCATCAGATTTGAGGTAAACCTCTTAGTGGCACAGGGGAGACTCACTGTCTCTTTCTTTTCTTCTCACCTCTTTCCTTCTTTGTCCTCTTCCCTTCTCTCCATTTATTAAAACTTTTGATTGCTTTGGGATAGCCATGGGACTGCTGATTAACCGCTATGGGTCCCACTCCCCGTCTGAGGGCTGTGTATACAAACACGAAGACCAGCTAATATGGCCAACCAATGGTTTTGGTGACCCCTTATCTTATATGAAGGTGACCCCCGACTATGCAATATAATCATTGTTCTCAGGGAATGTAGTCACAGCCTAAATGACCTTATATCGATACTTTTGTGATCAATGTTGTATGTCATTTACACCAATATGTACCGGTACTTTCCTTTACTGTATTGCACGGTTTTACTTTTGTACTGTTTACAACATTGATAGAAATGATTGGGAAAAGAAGTAATGGGGCTATAGGTGGGTGATGAAAGATGAATTCATTGTAAAGAAAGCAATGTTGAATCACATTAAACAGGGTGCATATATTTCAAAAATTACTTCACAAAGCACAGTATCACCTGACCCTTGAATAAAAGTTTGCTTTCCTGCAATCCATTATAGTTCCTTCTGTTGGTGCTCTAGGAAATTACCTAGCAATGCACCTTAGGGTTAACTGCCATTAGATAATGAGCAAGTGTTCTGTTTTCTCCATGGGAAAGCAAACTAACCATTATTTGTTGAAACGGAATGTTGACAATATTGGTTTTAAAGCTGAACTCCGGACACAAACATTTTCAGTTAAATATATTCCTCTATAGACACAAAGAGGGGAATCAAAGTGAAACTACACTGCAGATAAGCACCACAAACCAAAAATGGTATGTAATTATTTTTTAATTACAAAGCAAACTCACCCATCTATGTCCCCATGCTTTATTTTGCTGATAAATCACTTTGAAAAACATCTACTTAGCATTTCAGGCTGTGGCCACCTTAAGTAAGGGCAGATGATTCATGTAGCATTTATTTCCTGGAATCCATCTGTCCTTAGCTCAGGCATGTGAGCAGGGAGGTGTGCTTAGCTTAGACTACCCTTTCTTACCTCCTGAAGACTCCTGGGATGTATGAGTCTGACATCATTTGCCTAGGCCTGAAAACCAGGAAGTACTTGAAGATATGTAAAAAAACAAGTGTAAAATAAATAAATATGATATACTTATACTTTCCTATCTATTTGTGAATGCTAGAAACGTAGGATTTAAAATAGTCAGTGTTGATTGAGAGAGAGCAAAGTTCTGCAGAAAGTGTTTGAGATAAGTTCTATCTCAATTGGTGCTCTTAGCAGCCAATAAGCTTCTATCTTGGAAAACTAAAATGTAAATAGAAGATTGGTTGTACTACAGTTGAGACAAAGTTGAGACAATGTTTGTCTTAGACACTTTTTATTACTTTACCCAAAGGAAGAAAAAATATTTTGTGTGTACCAAATGCATTTGCAAACCTAGCCATTACCTTGTTAAAGTAGAAGTGACATCGTCACTGTGCTGTGCATATTAATAATGATAAATCACTGCACACATCTGGAAAAAATACACAAAGGACACCAAGTAAGCCATGTAAGATCACCCATGGCTCTTGTATTTAAACAATATTTAAAAGTTATGGCAGATCTCCGAGCACATGTTTTCAGGTCTGCATATGTTTACCTGACCGATGAAGAAAAAAATAGCTGAGGAAGCCAGTTAGAGCCCACTATGTAAAAAATGAATTATACAAAATATGGGCAGGAATTTTTTGGTAAAGAGCATTTTCAACCCTTTTGTAGAAACCACCGAATGGCAAATTGGCCGTATTTAAACTGAACTCCAAACAAATTTTTATTTAGCTTTGGATAAAGTGGGGAAAGGTTAGAACTGAAAGAAAACAATCTAACCATCATATTAAAGTGTAGGCTCATGAACAATTTCAAACAATACTTATAGCATATTCAACTATATATGAAATATAATTATCATTTCTCAGCCTCCAGACGAAGAAATAGTTTATAATCATTATAGGCTCTCATTAAATCACTAATCATTAAAGCTCAATTATCATCTAAAATTGTTAGTCTGTAATATATATTGTTAGTTCAGAATTGCCTTCTTCTTGGCACGTGCTGGCAAACACTGATAAGAAGAACATTGAGTGGTTACTAAAGCAGTTTAATTTATGCTTATTCTACCTTACTATTAACTACTCACTTTCTTCTCACTTCCTGTTGTTTCTCCAGGACAGGAAGTGCAGTGAAAGCTTCCTAATTGGACACAGGCAACACAAATAATCTGAGAGGGTTTTCAGCCCTTCCCACCCTATCCAAAACTAAAAAGAAATATTTTGGCTATACATACAGTTTAACATTGTTTGCAGAGTGTAGGGAAGTACAGCTAGCTAGTGTGTCACTAGGTGGCTCTGTGTCAAAATTGTGTCTGGTTACAGCGGACGTTATCATCAGGTGCTAGGTCCATTTAATTAGAGCCTTCTTGCAGTGTTTTCATTGGTGAGACAGTGCCCAATTATAAGCCAGGCTGGGAGGAACCCTAGTGCATTTGGGACATGGGAGCTAAACGGATGTAACTAGCATGTGTAGGTCTTGGACAGGGCAGGAGGCCAGGGAGGAGTAGACCCACACCCAGGAAGAGCCAGCTGTAGACTTTCTGTCCCTTATAGAGGTGGGGGCTAGCGTGGATTGCAAAAGGCCTTTTAGGTCAGGCCAAGAGTTCCCTGAGTGAGGCTTCTTCCATGGAGGGTCCACGGAGAGGTATACCTAAGGAGGAAGTGACTACAGAGTCCAGTCCTGTGAGTACTAATGACTCCAGGAGGAAGGAGAGACTGTTAGAAGAAGATGGCTGCTTAAAGTGCTGCATATGCTTTAAAATGTGACTACTACAAACTGTCCACTAAATGTGATTGGCTATATATTGTCAAGTAACTCTAGAATGTATGTTGTATGGCAAGAAAAGTGAGTACACCCCTAAGTGAAAATGTCCAAATTAGGCCCAAAGTGTCAATATTTTGTGTGGCCACCATTATTTTCCAGCACTGCCTTAACCCTCTTGGGCATGGAGTTCACCAGAGCTTCACAGGTCTCAACTGGACTCCTCCATGATGACATCACGGAGCTGGTGGATGTTAGAGACCTTGCGCTCCTCCACCTTCTGTTTGAGGATGCCCCACAGATACTCAATAGGTTTTAGGTCTGGAGACATGCTTGGCCAGTCCATTACCTTTACCCTCAGCTTCTTTAGCAAGGCAGTGGTTGTCTTGGAGATGTGTTTGGGGTCGTTATCATCTTGGAATGCTGCCCTGCAGCCCAGTCTCCCAAAGGAAGGGATCATGCTCTGCTTCAGTATGTGACAGTACATGTTGGCATTCATGGTTCCCTCAATGAGCTGTAGTTCCCCAGTGCCAGCAAGACTCATGCAGCCCCAGACCATGATACTCCCACCATAATGCTTGACTGTAGGCAAGACACACTTGTCTTTGTACTCCTCACCTGGTTGTCGCCACACATGCTTGACACCATCTGAACCAAATAAGTTTATATTGGTCTCATCAGACCACAGGACATGGTTCCAGTAATCCATGTCCTTAGTCTGCTTGTCTTCAGCAAACTGTTTGTGGGCTTTCTTGTGCATCCTCTTTAGAAGAGGATTCCTTTTGGGATGACAGCCATGCAGACCAATTTGATGCAGTGTGCAGTGTATGGTCCGAGCACTGACAGGCTGACCCCCCACCCCTTCATCCTCTGCAACAATGCTGGCAGGACTCATATGTCTATTTTCCAAAGAAAACCTCTGGACCTGACGCTGAGCACATGCACTCAACTTCTTTGGTCGACCATGGCGAATCCTGTTCTGAGTGGAACCTGTCCTGTTAAACCGCTGTATGGTCTTGGCCACTGTGCTACAGCTCAGTTTCAGGGTCTTGGCAATCGTCTTATAGCCTAGGCCATCTTTATGTGGAGTAACAATTCCATTTTTCAGATCCTCAGAGAGTTATTTGCCATAAAGTGCCATGTTGAACTTCCAGTGACCAGTATGAGAGAGTGAGAGCAATAAAACCAAATTTAACACACCTGCTCCCCATTTACACCTGAGACCTTGTAACACTAACGAGTCACATTACACCAGGGAGGGAAAATGGCTAATTGGGCCCAATTTGGACATTTTCACTTAGGGGTGTACTCACTTTTGTTGCCGGCAGTTTAGACATTAATGGCTGTGTGTTGAGTTATTTTAAGGGGATAGCAAATTTACACTGTTGCAGAAGCTGCACACTCACTACTTTACATTGTAGCAAAGTGTCATTTCTTCAGTGTTGTCAAATGAAAAGATTTAATAAAATATTTACAAAAATGTGAGGGGTGTACTCACTTTTGTGAGATACTGTATGTCTTTGGCTTCAGCATCAGCAGGGTGAGCTAGAAAAAGTGTTTATTGGTATTCATTAATAAAGAATAGTATTGGGCAAATTTAAATGAGCAAGGCTAGACCTAACTGGTGCATGCCTAAGTTTTTTTTATCTAAGAAGGCACAGTGAATGTGAGTGGTATAATAAGAGTTGGATTATATACATTTTTTTGTACTTGGTTTATTTTTTTATGCAGTGGCATGCTGTGTACAAAAGTAAGCTTCTAGAACAGATGGTCAGTAATAAGTGAATGCACTCCGAACCTAAAAACTGCCCTATCAACATAAAAAAAAAATTACCATACAATTTAACCCCAAATAAAGGCCATATGAACATACAAAAAAACAATTGCAAACCCGAATTCTATCCCTAATAAAGAAGTGCTGATTTTTGGTGTAATGTACTTTTTCTTTTTTTGCATGATATATGAAAAATATTGGTGAATACATATAAAAGTAGCAATAGGTCCATGTTAAGTTTATTTCAATAGTAACAATATCATTTACTTTTACTTGCAGACTTGCTTAGGAAAGCCCCTCTCCAGGCTATTGTTCCCAGCCCTTTGGCTTGGTCATGTAACATTTAGGGCCACAGAAGGATTTATTGTCTATGAGGTAGATAAAAAACATTTACCTAGGCTCTTGTTATAGTACAGCATGACTATTCCAGTATGTTTTCTTATTAATGATTGATAACTAAATTACAGTTATGTGTGCAAGCTAATCAATGTAATATCAAAAATAACCATTACTCATGTAAGTCTCCTCACATTTACTAAATGAGCAATGCATATGCATACTTAATTATAAATTAAACCTGCATACATTTATTCAATATAAGCAATTAAACAATTATATCAGTCAAAATGAATTACTTTAATTTTCCCTGTCATTTATTTAAATATAATTTTAACTTTAAGTAAAAGTTCAATGATAAATGCTGCATAACTGTAATACAGTTTTTTCCAAGGCTGCTTATGTTATAGTTTGCTCTATTTATCTTATATCTGATGATTTCCCTACTTTGATCACTTTGACTTTAAAAGGACTGTGATTTTATTGCTCAGCTTGTTTATTGCACTAAATATGACTACACCTGACAAGGGTAGCACATCCTGGAGGTACAGGATAACACCTATTCACTAGGTTGCACTGGATCTATGGTGACTCTGCAAATTTCCTTTTGGACATTTCCTTGTTCTTTGGACATTTATCTTGTCCCTACAGTGACCCAATTTTATTTCTATTGTTCTTTCATCTAACAGTCCTTGTGCATAGAGGCAATTGTACGTTTTTTTTTGCTCTCTGGCTCATGTCACGACTCTAGTAATTCATAGATAGCAGCTGTGAAAACTGTGTAGTAATGTATCTTATATTTAAAAATCCAATGTGCAAAGCCCATACACAGTAAATTTGCCAAGATATCCTCCTTTCCCGATTGGCTGAATTTATATTTGTTTCTATTGACTTAGGTCGAATAGTGTGTATTTATTAAATAGTTGCTAAAGATGTTATTAAACAGTGCAAGTGCCTGTAATCCCTGTGTCACAGTCTAGGTTCAGGCTCAGAGGCGAATTACTGTAGCAATAGGGAGGTTCAAGAGTAGTCAGTGGGAAATATACCAGCAGATCCTCCTAGCGGGTTATGCGGATTTACTTGAGGCACACGATGTAAGCACTAGCCAATATTCACCAGAGCTCCTGATGGTGGAGATGGGTTTTGCTGCATGCTAGTACCAGATTGCTGGCCTCAGGATTGCCCCACCAGGAGGCGAGCAAGCCGGGATCTGGTAGCAATTTAGCTGGCAGGGATCAAGCAGAAGCATAGTCAGTAAACAAGCCCAAGGTCGGTGACAAGTAGTAGCTGGATGGGATCAGATGGAAGCATAGTCGATGAACAAACCACGGGTCAATAACAAGTGGTAGCAAAGTTAAGGACAGCAATAGGTATGCAAGGAGCAAGATATCGGCTGAAGAGAGCACAATAATCTAGCAAACAAGAAGTGCAGGGACATGGCTTAAATCAGAAAGTTCATGGGAGGAGCTAAGGGTTCAAATTTCACCAGAAGCCAAACTCAAGGCAAGGTCGTGCAAAGAATCAGGCAGGAAGCTGTCCAGCATCTTGTGGCACAGTGAGAAGAGCCACAGCCAGACACTGCAGATGTCAGAGGTTCAGACCTGGATCCTGACACCCTGGTTTATATCTAATTCCCATCATCCTCTAGTTTTTAGCTGAAATATCTATTCGTGAAATGTACTTGCAGGTAAAATGGGAAGGAAGATGCAAAGCAGAATTGGTTGACTGTATTCTGGTTTGAGCAAGAATCGTTTTGACAGCAAATAACGTTAAAGAGCTGATTGGTTTTGGTGGCAGAACTTTAGGCAAAAATTAGGCAGATTTATTAAAGGCAAAATAGTTAATCGTTTTACATGGAAATGATAATGTTTAATAATAATAATAATAATAATAATAATAATAATAATAATATAACCTTTATTTTATATAAGGGGTTATTTACTAAAGGAAAATCCACTTTGCATTGCAAGTGTACTTGAATGTGCACTGAAAATGCACTTAGAAGTAAAGTTGCTGTGGATCTGAGGGGGACATGCAAGGAAAATAAAAAAACAGCATTTTAGCTTGCACATGATTGGATGATAAAATCAGCAGAGCTTCCACTCATTTCAGATCTACCCCTTAGATTTAGAGCGAGTGCACTTCCAAGTGAACTTTCAGTGCACTTTCAAGTGCACTTGCAGTGCAAAGTGGATTTGCCTTTCGTAAATAACCCCCACAGTATCTTTAAAGGTAGCTTCTCAGAGCTCTTTATGAAGAAAACACTAGAAATACACACGATAAAACAAAGGCAAAAAAGAGGTACGCATGAAGGCTTGTCTAAAGAAAAAAGTTTTTAGATTTGATTTAAATGAGTTTAGAGAAGATGACTCTCTGATGTTCTTTGGAAGGGAATTCCAGAGTTTTGGCGCATAGCAGGAGAAGGTTCTATCTCCCATTAAGTGTAGGTGAGTAGTGGGGACACACAAAAGACCAGAATTTAAAGGGGGGAGGCTATGGGGGGAGTAAGTTGATAAAAGGTTAGAGAGATAATGGGATGCCAAGCCATGAACAACCTTATAGGTGAGCAAGGGGATCTTGAAGTCTATGCGAAAACTGATGGGGAGCCAGTGCAAAGAATTCCAGGATAGGGGTAATATGATGACTTGTGGAGGACCTAGTCAGAATTCTGGCTGCAGAATTTTGTACATATTTTAGTTGATTAATAGTGAATTTAGGTATGCCACGAGTAGAGTATTGCAGTAGTCAGAAGAACACAAATGTATGGACCAGCGCTTCAGTTACAGTGTATGATACAGTGTATCACACACTGTAACAGCCAAGCAATGTTTCTCAAGTGGAAAAAAGATATTCTGACAACATTATGTACATGTGGATCAAAGGTTAAGGTAGCATCAAATATCACCCCTAGATTTTTCAATTTAGACCGAAGCTCATGTACAGTGCCATCGATAGATAGGCTATCAGGACTGGGATTACATAATTGCTGGGGGAAGGTGCTAATAAGCATGCTTCAGTCCTGTCACAGTTTAATTGATGGAAAATGTGGGCCATCCAAGTTTTTATTTTACAAATACAGCTTGATAGGAAAGAAAAAAAAAGGGGAATTAAAGAAAAATTCCCCAAAGCAATTTTTCAAAGAGGAACAGGCAATTTTTCAAAAAAATGTGAATAATTTTATTATGCAAATTCACTTAACACTAATCAAAAATAAAAAATACCACCAACAATTCATTAAAATTAGACAACGCTGTCTACAGACTCAGATGGCCACCACACACATACGCACACCCCCCATAAATGACTTTATATAGTTAGTAGGGATGAGCCGAACACCCCCCGTTCGGTTCGCACCAGAACATGCGAACAGGCAAAAAATTGTTCGAACACGCGAACACCGTTAAAGTCTATGGGACACGAACATGAATAATCAAAAGTGCTAATTTTAAAGGCTTATATGCAAGTTATTGTCAGAAAAAGTTTTTGGGGACCTGGGTCCTGCCCCAGGGGACATGGATCAATGCAAAAAAAAAGTATTAAAAAGGGCCGTTTTTTCGGGAGCAGTGATTTTAATAATGCTTACAGTCAAACAATAAATGTGTAATATTCCTTTAAATTTCATACCTGGGGGGGGTCTATAGTATGCCTTTAAAGGGGCGCATGTTTCCCGTGTTTAGAACAGTCTGACAGCAAAATGACATTTCAAAGGAAAAAAAGTCATTTAATTTACTTGCGGCTAATAATGAATTGCCGGTCCGACAATACCCATAAAAGTTCATTGATAAAAACGGCATGGGAATTCCCCACAGGGGAACCCCCGAACCAAAATTAAAAAAAAAAATGACGTGGGGTCCCCCTAAATTCCATACCAGACCCTTCAGGTCTGGTATGGATTTTAAGGGGAACCCCGCGCCAAAATTAAAAAAAAAATGGCGTGGGGTCCCCCCAAAAATCCATATCTGACCCTTATCCGAGCAACCAGGCAGGCTGCAAGAAAAGAGGGGGGGACGAGAGAGCGCCCCCCCTCCTGAACCATACCAGGCCACATGCCCTCAACATTGGGAGGGTGCTTTGGGGTAGCCCCCCAAAACACCTTGTCCCCATGTTGATGGGGACAAGGGCCTCATCCCTACAACCCTTGCCCAGTGGTTGTGGGGGTCTGCAGGCGGGGGGCTTATCGGAATCTGGAAGCCCCCTTTAACAAGGGGACCCCCAGATCCTGGCCCTCCCCCCTGTGTAAAATGGTAAGGGGGTACTACCCCTACCATTTCACAAAAAAAAGTGTCAAAAATGTTAAAAATTACAAGAGACAGTTTTTGACAATTCCTTTATTTAAATGCTTCTTCTATCTTCTATCTTCTTTCTTCTATCTTCTATCTTCCTTCGGTTTCTTCCTCCATCTTCTTCTTCTTCTGGTTCTTCTGGTTCTTCCTCCAGTGTTCTTCCTCCGCGGCATCTTCTTCCCTTCGTCTCCTGGGCCGCTCCGCATCCAGCATGATGGGAGAGTCCCACTGTGTGACGCTTCTCCTCTTCTGACAGTTCTTAAATAATGAAGGGCGGGGCCACCTGGTGACCCCTGCCCCCTTCTGACGCACTGGGACTTGACGGGGACTTCCCTGTGGCTTACAGTCAAACAATAAATGTGTAATATTCCTTTAAATTTCATACCTGGGGGGGGTCTATAGTATGCCTTTAAAGGGGCGCATGTTTCCCGTGTTTAGAACAGTCTGACAGCAAAATGACATTTCAAAGGAAAAAAAGTCATTTAATTTACTTGCGGCTAATAATGAATTGCCGGTCCGACAATACCCATAAAAGTTCATTGATAAAAACGGCATGGGAATTCCCCACAGGGGAACCCCCGAACCAAAATTAAAAAAAAAAATGACGTGGGGTCCCCCTAAATTCCATACCAGACCCTTCAGGTCTGGTATGGATTTTAAGGGGAACCCCGCGCCAAAATTAAAAAAAAAATGGCGTGGGGTCCCCCCAAAAATCCATATCTGACCCTTATCCGAGCAACCAGGCAGGCTGCAAGAAAAGAGGGGGGGACGAGAGAGCGCCCCCCCTCCTGAACCATACCAGGCCACATGCCCTCAACATTGGGAGGGTGCTTTGGGGTAGCCCCCCAAAACACCTTGTCCCCATGTTGATGGGGACAAGGGCCTCATCCCTACAACCCTTGCCCAGTGGTTGTGGGGGTCTGCAGGCGGGGGGCTTATCGGAATCTGGAAGCCCCCTTTAACAAGGGGACCCCCAGATCCTGGCCCTCCCCCCTGTGTAAAATGGTAAGGGGGTACTACCCCTACCATTTCACAAAAAAAAGTGTCAAAAATGTTAAAAATTACAAGAGACAGTTTTTGACAATTCCTTTATTTAAATGCTTCTTCTATCTTCTATCTTCTTTCTTCTATCTTCTATCTTCCTTCGGTTTCTTCCTCCATCTTCTTCTTCTTCTGGTTCTTCTGGTTCTTCCTCCAGTGTTCTTCCTCCGCGGCATCTTCTTCCCTTCGTCTCCTGGGCCGCTCCGCATCCAGCATGATGGGAGAGTCCCACTGTGTGACGCTTCTCCTCTTCTGACAGTTCTTAAATAATGAAGGGCGGGGCCACCTGGTGACCCCTGCCCCCTTCTGACGCACTGGGACTTGACGGGGACTTCCCTGTGGCATTCCCCGTGATGTCAGACGGGGGCGGGGTGACCGCCCCCTCTGACGTCACGGGGAATACCACAGGGAAGTCCTCGTCAAGTCCCCGTGCGTCAGAGGGGGCGGGGTCACTGGGTGGCCCCCCTCCGCTATTTAAGAACCGTCAGAAGAGGAGAAGCATCACACAGCGGGAGCCTCCCATCATGCTGGATGCGCAGTGGCCCAGGAGACGAAGGGAAGAAGACGCCTCGGAGGAAGATGCCGGACGAGAACACTGGAGGAAGAACCAGAAGAACCAGAAGAAGAAGAAGATGGAGGAAGAAACCGAAGGAAGATAGAAGAAAGAAGATAGAAGAAGCATATAAATAAAGGAATTGTCAAAAACTGTCTCTTGTAATTTTTAACATTTTTGACACTTTTTTTTCTGAAATGGTAGGGGTACTTTTGTACCCCCTTACCATTTCACACAAGGGGGGAGGGCCGGTATCTGGGGGTCCACTTGTTAAAGGGGGCTTCCAGATTCCGATAAGCCCCCTGCCCGCAGACCCCCACAACCACCGGCAAGGGTTGTGGGGATGAGGGGGGCTACCCCAAAGCACCCTCTCAATGTTGATGGCATGTGGCCTGGTACGGTTCAGGAGGGGGGGCACTCTCTCGTCCCCCCTCTTTTCCTGCGGCCTGCCTGGTTGCATGCTCGGATAAGGGTCTGGTATAGATTTTGAGGGGGACCCCATGCCATTTTTTTTAATTTAGGCCGGGGTTCCCCTTAATATCCATACCAGACCTGAAGGGCCTGGTATGGAATTTAGGGGTACCCCCACGTCATTTTTTTTTAAATTGTGGTTCGGGGTTCCCCTGTGGGGAATTCCCATGCCGTTTTTATCAATGAACTTTTATGTGTATTGTCGGACCGGCAATTCATTATTAGCCGCGAGTAGTTTTAAATTACTTTTTTTCCTTTGAAATGTCATTTTGCTGTCAGACTGTTCTAAACACGGGAAACATGCGCCCCTTTACAGGCATACTATAGACACCCTCCCAGGTACGAAATTTAAAGGAATATTACACTTTTATTGTTTCACTTTAAGCATTAATAAAATCACTGCTCCAGAAAAAACGGCCATTTTTAAAACTTTTTTTTTGCATTGATCCATGTCCCCTGGGGCAGGACCCAGGTCCCCAAACACTTTTTATGACAATACCATGCATATAAGCCTTTAAAATTAGCACTTTTGATTTCTCCCATAGACTTTTAAAGGGTGTTCCGCGGCTTTCGAATTTGCTGCGAACAACACCCCAAATTGTTCGCTGTTTGGAGAACTGGTGAACAGCCGATGTTCGTGCCGAACATGAGTTCGACTCGAACCCGAAGCTTATCCCTAATAGTTAGTAGATGCCACTAATATTTCCTAGGAGAGTATGAGTAATGGTCTTCCTGGAAGCAATATACTGATATTGGGTAAAAGTAAAAAAACTGTGGATTTCCTTCCATGAATCTGTATTGCCACAGTATTAGGTAGTAATAAGTGCAGATGACTGCAATAGGCAGGTTGAAATTTCATGGACAGTTCATGGTTTACTTTGGACACAGGACAGGGGCAGATCACTGAGAATTGCAGTATGGACGGATAGTATTGGTATGGGAAGTTCCTTTGCTGAGCTTATAACTACACAGCAACTAGTTCAGGCTATAGAACACCTATGCTGATGGGTTGGTATATGTTTGGGGTGCAGGCGAGTGTATATATGAATACTATCCTCCGGGAGATGTAAAACATTAGATCTCACAGCTTTCCCTATGACCACCATAACCTCTGCACCGGTGAAGGGCTGACTCTGCGTTTGCTGTGAGCTCTAGGAATGGCAATTCCTCAGTTCCTCCCATTCTACAGGCTCCAGGCAGTGATACTGGAGTCCCTCGGAAAGTAAAGAGCCTGCTCAGCCGTCCTGGAATTCCGATGGCTCTCACGAGTGTCACGGAGATATCCGAAGGGGGTTCGTTGGCTTGTGGGTGGGGCTGAGTCCTCGCTACAGAGAGCGTGATGGCGGTTTAGTGTGGATGTATATTTGAGTGATAATTGAGCCCATGTGATTTAAGCAGTTGATCAAATGGAAACATGTAAATGCTAAAAAGTAAGGGTCCCAAGATTGAGCCCTGCCTATGTGACACAGAGGAGAAGGTCAGCCGAACCAGCCCTGCAGCATTGGCCCCCCATGCAGCCCTCACTCCCAGCTGGTACTAAGGACTTCTCCTTGACACTCTCAGTTAAGTATTCGGGGCTCCATGCTGGGGGAGTGGGGGAAGGAGTCTCTACTGGGGGGTTGGGGAGGCTTGTACTGAAGGGGTTGCTGGGGTGTTCACTCCTAAGCACTGCACAACAACACTCCTGAGCCCTGTACAATATGCTATAGGCATTCCTGAGCCCTGCACAATATGTACTCCAAAGCCCTACACCCTGTGCGATATGCACTCCTGATCCCTGTACCCTGTGTAATACACAATCCTCAACCCTTTTCCTTGTGTGATATGCATTCCTGAACTCTGCACCCCGTGAATTTTTTCTCCTGAACCCTTTGTCCTACTTAATGTGCAGTTCTGAAGTCTGTGCCCTGTGTGATACACACTCCTGAGCCCTGTACCCTGCACAATTTGCTCTCCTAAACTCTGTACTCAGTGCATTATGCATTCCTGAATCTGGTGCCCGTGCGATATGCAATTCTGAGCTCTAAATGCAGCAACCACTTGGCACGACCTGATACATGATCCACTTAGCTTCTCTTCCCCTGGTGGGTCTTAGCAAGGGGATGTTAGTACTTGCACCTATTCTCTCAAAAAAAACAGCCCTGGTAGTAGTAGTAGTAATAGTAGCAGTACTGATATCATTTTTCAGCTGTAAGAATTGCTGTGATTTCTTTATTATTTATATTTGTTTTATATTAACATTTTATTTTATAATACTGCATAAGAAATAAAAAAAATGTTGGCTACATGATGGAAAGTTTTTTAACCTCTGCTTCTGTCCATAAGGTTAGAGAAAGACTGAACACATAGCTCTGCACTTAACCAGTTCTTGTCATTTCAAGAGTAACCTTTTCAGAGGAAATGAACATTTAAAAGAAAGAGTGCAAATCGCAGTGGCTACAGGAACAATAAGCATCCAAGTAAGTTGGGTTTGCAATTTTAAGGTCATGTACCTCTGCCTGATTGTTCACTTTATTTTTGCAGACGAGAATATGAGATGCGGTAATGTCCATTTGTGGATTGCTGCCTAAGATTTTCCGTTCTTTTTGTTTAACTCAAAATAAAACCTGTAAATGAATTCCTGATTTCCTTCCAGAGTAAATTCTATAATTTTGGATGTGAGGTTATGCTTGATTTTAAACCCCTAAGCCCCATACACACTATTAGATTTTCTGCAGATTTTTGTCTTCAGATTTAGCAAAAATATATAATATGAGGTCAAACCTTAATGCCGCGTACACACGGTCGGACTTTTCACCTACAAAAGTCCGACAGCCTGTCTGACATACTTCCGACGTACCTTCGGCGGACTTGCGTCAGACTTTCTTACGAACGGACTTGCACACACACGACCACACAAAAGTACGACAGCCTAGTACGCGGTGACGTACACCAAGTCCAACGAGACTATAAAACGGAAGTTCAATAGCCCGTACGACACCCTTTGGGCTCCTTCTGCTAATCTCGTGTTTATCTCGTGTTAGTAGAAGTTTGGTGAGAGACGATTCGCGCTTGTGAGACTCGTATTTTTCAGTTCGTTTTAACTGTTGTTCAGTCTGTGCTTGTGAGGTTTGTATCTGCTTTTCAGTGCGTTTGGTCAGTTGGCATTGAGAAATCTTTGTTTTATTGGCCGCTCGTTCCTGATTTTCAGGTCGTTCTTCACAGGCCTTGCTGTTCTTCAGTGCGTTCTGTTTAGTGCGTTCTGACCAGCCGACCGTTTTGAAGCCATGTTACCTGTACGTACTCGTCGTAGAGCTCGTGCATTGTATGTGCTTGGTGCTGTAGTTTATTCTTCAGCCCAAGACCAGTCCATGAACAGGGCGAGGAGGAGTTCATGGACCAAGAATTGGTTGCTTCAGCGTGACCAGTTCTGTCACATGCCTTTGCTCCGTGAGATCCGTGAGAATAATCCTGAGGATTTCAGGAACTTTCTCCGGATGACGGACCCCGTTTTTGACCGTTTGTTGGCTTTGCTGACCCCCTATATCAGCAGGCAGGATACCTGCATGAGGCAAGCCATCACTCCGGAGCAGAGGCTGGTCGCTACCTTGCGGTATTTGGCCACAGGGAGAAGCCTGCAGGACCTTAAGTTCTCGACAGGCATCTCCCCCCAGGCTCTGGGGATCATTATCCCAGAGACCTGTTCTGCCATCATACAGGTCCTGCAGAAGGACTATATTAAGGTAAGATATTTTTCTTTTATTAGCATCACATGTTCTTTTATGTAATCTTTGATAATGTAATGTATTTCTTGCTTCAAACACTACTTACCATCATTGCAATATAGTGTGAATGTCCCCTTTTTATCCTCACACATGCTGGAATTTTTTCCTGTTATTTTTTGTCATGCATGTATATTTTCCTTCAATAACCTTCCCAGCATGAAGTGATGGGAACATATCCACCTAGTCTACTCATTTTGAATGTATTTTGTTGGAGTGTATTTAGTGTGCTTATAATTAGCAATTATCTAGATTTCACAACCCCCCCACCCCCCCCACCTAAACTCACTCCAAATAGTGTGCTGCTAATGAGCAATTATCTAGATTTCACAACCCCCCCACCCCCCCCACCTAAACTCACTCCAAATAGTGTGCTGCTAATGAGCAATTATCTAGATTTCACAACCCCCCCACCCCCCCACCTAAACTCACTCCAAATAGTGTGCTGCTAATGAGCAATTATCTAGATTTCACAACCCCCCCACCCCCCCCACCTAAACTCACTCCAAATAGTGTGCTGCTAATGAGCAATTATCTAGATTTCACAACCCCCCCACCCCCCCCACCTAAACTCACTCCAAATAGTGTGCTGCTAATGAGCAATTATCTAGATTTCACAACCCCCCCCCACCTAAACTCACTCCAAATAGTGTGCTGCTAATGAGCAATTATCTAGATTTCACAACCCCCCCACCCCCACCCCACCTAAACTCACTCCAAATAGTGTGCTGCTAATGAGCAATTATCTAGATTTCACAACCCCCCCCACCCCCACCCTCGTTAAAATTTGCTTGAATGTTCTGTGGTGTTGATTTGTCTAAAGCAAATATATGTTGCAGTTTGCAAAATGCATGTGCACTCTACAAGTGCATTTGTTCCAGTGCTTTAGTAAATGAGCAGAAGCTCTGCTGATTTCCATCATCAAATCATATGCAAGCCTCAAAGTGTTTTCATTAATTGCCCTTGCCTGTGATTGTGTACTCCTTGCAACATGAATGCCTTTTTACATTACCTCATTTACTGTAAGCTGGTTAGCAACTGCACCTGCAGAGTGCGACAACTGCAGTCTTGTAGCCTTTTTAGTCCCTAAATTCCTGCGTGTCCTAAAAGTAATTTTTTTTAGGGATTTCACAACCCCCTAAAATGTAATCAATGTTCCATCAGAGGGGGTGAGCAATCTGATAAGTGTGCCTTTCCATATTAGTTATTCCAGAAGAAATAAATTATTGAATGTTATACTGATGCTGGGGAATAATGTTTTTAATTGTCTAATTTTCTTGCAATGTTAGCTTCCAAATTAATTGATTTTGGTTTTCTTGTTTGATTCCCCAGTTTCCTTCAACGCCACAGGAATGGCAGACTGTGGCATCCCATTTTGCCAGCCGTTGGGACTTTCCCAATTGTGGAGGGGCTATAGATGGGAAACATGTCCACATTGTGCCACCACCCCATTCGGGGTCATATTATTTTAATTATAAGGGGTTCCACAGTATTGTTTTAATGGCGGTGGTGTCGGCACACTATGATTTTTTATATGTGGACGTGGGGAAGAATGGCCGGATGTCGGATGGAGGAGTATTTGCCCAGACGGAGTTCTGCCAGCGTCTCCAAAGTGGTGGCCTGGGATTGCCACCTGATGAGGATAACGTGGAAGGACTCCCCTTTGTCTTCATTGCCGATGAAGCCTTCGCTCTCAGCAAGCACCTCATGAGGCCATTCCCCCAAAGAACCCTCACCCCGGAGAGGAGGGTTTTTAATTACCGGCTGGCCAGAGCTAGAAGAGTGGTTGAGAATGCGTTTGGAATTCTGGCCAGCCGGTTCCGCCTGTTTCAAACAGCCATTAATTTGGCGGAATACAAACTTAATTTTATCATTTTATCGTGCTGCATTCTGCACAATTTTTTAAACAAGCATTCTACCAATTATATAGGCACAGTTGGGCCTGAGGCCGGACAAATAGAAGCCAACCTTACAGGCCTGGATACTGTCCGTACTGGCTTGGCCCCCCAAAGTGCCCGTCAAGTTAGACAGCAATATGTTAATTATTTTATGGGTAGGGGGGCCATTGCAATGGGCCAGGATATATAATTTTTTACAATAAAAAAAATATTGCTGAAATCTGGCATTATATTTATTGCTTGCCTTTCTTTTGGGCTGTCTCCTAGGTTATGGTCGAGCAGTTGTAGTGCCAACTGTATTTGAATTTTAAAAATGTCTAAATAAGCTCCATTGCCACTGTAAACAACTTTTTTACAATTATAACCAAACTGATACTGAGCCTTGAAATAACAAACCACACATTTTTTAAAATCCTATAAGGAGATGTTTTTATTAATGGTTGTTATGCATTCAGTTCTGCATTTAGTATAAAATGTTCATAGACAAAAATATAATGATATCTTAATAATGTAGCAAAATATAATTATATTTAAATATTTCTACCTAATCCACAAAAAAAATATTTTTGGCTTTTTGATTTTCGCAAACAGGCTTTTTTTTTTTTGGGAAAATCAAGTTTTGTTTTTTTTTTTTTTTTAAAAGCAGGTTTTTTTTTTTTTTTTTTTAATCAAGTTTTTTTAGTTTTTTTTTGGTTTTTGCAAATCAAGTTTTTTTTATTTGTTTTTGGTTTTTTAATCAAGTTTTTTATTTTTTTGGTTTTTTAAAATTAATTTTTTTTTTTTTGGGTTTTTTAAAATCAATTTTTTTATTTTTTTGGTTTTTTAAAATTAATTTTTTTTTTGGGGTTTTTTAAAATCAATTTTTTGATTTTTTTGGTTTTTTCAAATTATTTTTTTTTTTTTTGGGTTTTTTAAAATCAATTTTTTTATTTTTTTGGTTTTTTCAAATTAATTTTTTTTTTTTTTTGGGTTTTTT